>NC_079336.1:88182914-88482914 GCF_029582105.1 Oenanthe melanoleuca | reverse complement strand
GGAGTACTGGCCTGTTTACAGAATTGCCCTCAACAGCAGGCAGATAAAATAGTGACAAAGGTGCAGCACAACTCTGAGCAAAAATATTTTTTTTTCCCGTCTCTCTCACAATGTCGGATATTTTACTGCTGGAAAGGTTTCTGTTCCAGTGAGGCCATAAGAGCTGGAATACTTTTCTGAACCAGTTTGGTCCTAATTGCGAGCTGGGAATTATTCTCACGAGAGTTCAGGCCTGTGTAAACTATTCAGAGGAGACATAACCTTGCTATGTAAGTCTTAATTATTGTCTCTAGTATTTTGTAGGACAGATACCACCTCTCAGAGCTCATTTAAGGTCAAGTATATACCCTGGGCCTGATCCCTAGATGATGGGACCCTGCACATTGGTTCCCAGGCAGTTTCTATTTGTATTTGACTGTTCACCCACCCTTATTTCACAGCCAAGCACACGAGCAGGTTTTTTTCTATAGACTTTAATTCAAAGGTCTCTCGAACTATGGCAGCTGGGAGTGTTCTGTTGGAATGACTTTCTGGGGAAAAAAAAATATGCCTTTTATAAAACCGGGATTTCTTTTATGGGAAAATTTCAATTTCGCCAGAAATTTCTGATTTGCTATTAGGAAAAATCAAACTGATGTCTCCATGGCTGCTTGGCTGGAAGGCTCCTGTCGATTTTGTTGTCGTCTGCGGGGAGAGAGCAAAATTGACAATAGTCTTCCAGGCAGGCAGCTGGGGAGATGCAGCAGGTCTGGAAGAGGGAGGAGGGGAGGTTGAGTGCCCTGGCGCTCTGCCGGCCCTGCAGCCCAGCTGCCTCCCCAGCAGCCAGGCTAGGGGGAAGGCGAGGAGGAGGAGGAGGAGGAGGAGGAGGAGGAGGAGGAGAGGCAGGCACGGGGTGGCCAGCCTGCAGCAGCCTGCGATGAGGCTCCCGCCGCTCTCCCTTTTTGCCAGGCAGCTGGCAAGCCCCAAGAAATCCCAGTTTGCTTCCCCTAGAAGAGATTTTTATTTTTGTTTTCTTCTGGAGAGCATTTACTAGGGAAAAAAAAAAATAAAAGCTTGAAAACAAAATTTAAAATCTCACAGTTTAAGGGGAGGGGGTAGTGAAGGGAGAGCGATAATTTCAAAATGACTGTTTTCTCATGAGAAGGTATTTCTATGATTTACACAGCTCTACCTTACACCTAGTACTATACTGGTGGTGAAAAAAAAAACTTCTTTTCTCTTTTCTAGTAAGAAGTACAATGCAGCAAATAAATACACCGGTGTGGTCAGCAAAAGAACACCACTAGTCACACCTAAGATTAATTTGGATGTCACAGAACAAGGGTAAATGCCTTTTTCTGTTCCTCATATTGTCTAGTGGGAACAGTGATCCCAGGTCAAGCAGCAGCACTGCCTTTACCAACAAAACCAGACCCCCAAATCCCCACCAACCCTGTGCCTCTGCCCACAGTTAAGCAACAACCAGAGACAAATCTTTTAAAACCAAAAGAAAGCGGAAATTCATTGGCGAGTTTAGTCTGATGCAGTTTGAAAGGGTTGGCTAATAAATCCTGAAATTCAAGGATATTTATGGAATTGGTCACAGACCAATTGCAATTACATAGACTGAGTACAAGGCAGTGAGTGTGTCTTGCTGTAACATAGACCATAAACTAGAAGCTGAGCCCACTGCAGGCTGTTTTGCTGGCTGTGAAGCCTCTTCCATTGTGTGGTTGTGTGCATTTCTCAACCTTTCTGAACGTGCTCAAGTTAGCTCCTGTTTATTCCACACTGACAAAAAAGCACTAGAAGCTGAAAATGTAATGACAGGAGGAAAACACAGATTCACTTCCCGACTCTTAAAAATATTTAGCCCCAGTAATGTGCTGGGGGGTCACACTTTGAGATTTCACACACAGACACACACAAAAGCACTCTCATTCTTGCAAGACTCATTATTCATATGATCCTAAGGAGATTTTTGTAAAAGAGAAAGACCAAGAGTAATGAAATCGTTGAATGATAATATTCAGTAAATCAGAGAAAATATTTCTACAGGCACCTTGAAATATCTTTTTTTAAAAAAATTAGTTAAATAGTATTTTTCTATATTCCAGTAAGTCATCCCTGATTTCTATACTCAAATGATCCATCCTATAGATACTGTGTGGCCCATGACATCAGGATAGATGAAACACCAAAAGGTAATTGTATCAGAGCAACATCATCAGAGCAGAAGAGCAAATATTAATTTAAGTGTAGGCTTTCTATTATCATTTTATAATGTAGGTTTTTTTGGATAATTTATTAATCCTAACAAAGATGAGTGATTTGGAGGCTGCATGTTTTTTTATTTCTTAGGAGTTATTTTATTTGATAATGACATTAAATATTAGAAACTATAACAGCTGGTGTGTTTATCCTTACTTGAGTGTATTAACCTCTTTAGCCCTTTTTTCCAGAAGAAGGATTCAGCATTACAGATTTGACTGTCAGCTGCAGTGCCTGGCGGCCCGTTGGATTGGCACCCTGACAGAATCGAAAGTCCAGTGCTGCAAGTAAACATGGATGACATTGCAGATAGATAGAACTGGCTGACTTGAGGCACCTGCAGCTGTTTGCACCAGAATAAAAGCAAAGGTTGTGTTCACTGGAGTGGAAAAACACTGAATTTACCTCTAGTTATTTTGCCTGGGAAATTCCCCCCCCGCCCCCCACCTTTTTTTTTTCCTGGTTGTACATTTTGGAATCTTTCCACTAAAAGCATATTAGGCTGAAATACCTAAGTGAAAAAATCCACCAGACACCAGAGGGTTCTATAACCTGTTTCCTCCCACTCCCTTTTTTTTTTCTTAAATTCATTGAACAGTTTCCCCATCAGCTTCTGCCCAGTAAAATTTACTCTTTACCGGTGTGAATACTGGGCTGCAGGGAAGGATGCAAACACTAAATAGCCAAAAAAAATTATCAGCAGCTGATTTTTCAAGTGTTGACTAGATAGAAACACTTATAAGCAGCTGAATTATTTTTTTTAAACACAGAATACACAAGGGCTGCCACAAGTGACAGTACAACAGCATACCTAACCATTTTGTTCAGCAAAAAACTCTTGATCTCTTTATCTCTCCCATTTCCCAGGACAGATCCTCCAAGTCCTTGGAAACAAGGAAGACAGCACAGGAGCTTAGCAGCAGCTCTGGCTGGTACCCTGTGATAGATGTGCAGCAGCCTCATAGCCGGAATATTCATTTCTGGAGCAGGGAGGATCTCGGCGTGCTTTACAAACAGCATTTAATTGCCATAATCCCCGGTAAAAGTATGAGATCTAGTTCAGCAGTAGATAAACTGACGCACAAAGAGCTTAGGGGACTTGCCCAAGGTCACTCTGTGAGTCAGGGTGAGTGGTGACAAAGAGTGGCTGGGGGCACTGATGCCGTGCCCGCCCGGCTCCGGAGCCTCTCTCCCCGGAGCGCAGATCAGCAGCTGGACTGACAAACCAGTGGGACAGGGAGGTGGGTAGGCATGACAGAAATGAGGTGTTTGATGGCTGGGCTTTTCCCCTATGCCACCTGCATCCCTTTATAGCATGGCATCATTTACATTTTTAAGGAAAGTGTATTCCTTTTCATGGCGGGCCGCTGGTGGGGCTGGCGCTGCCTTTTGTGTGGCACCCCTGCTAACAGAGGTGGCGGAGTATCAATCACAGCCCTCCCTGGGGTCATACCTTACTATGCTGGCTCTTGATCAGAAGGAAGCAGATGGTTATTTACAAACAAAATAATCGAGACCTCAAGAAGGTTGGGGTTTTTTTCCCCCCAAACCCTCCTACAGATGAGGCCAAAATAAGGTAGAGTTGCTTGTGTCCCCTCCTGCCAGATTTCAAGGACACTGCTTGCCCTACCAGCACCTTTAAATGCATTATTGGTTTAAATTTGCCAGGGAAATGCGTGGCACCTGACAGAGTAGAGTTGCCTCAGATTATTCAGAGTCTTTCACGGGGATCTGGCACTTAAACCACAGTGTGAATTACTGCTAGATTATTGTGCAGGAATATTGTTATCTGCCATACACTACATGTTTGCAATCAGTTCTTTACAAGCCACGCACAGGCTGCCTTTGAATCTTTTTCAGTAGTCATGGTCACCCTCCTTCTTTATTTAGTGTTAAGTGTTATTCATTTAGCAGTAAAAAATGAACAAAAGGGAAGAAAGCAGGTGCTCTAAGTTTACTCTACAGCCAGCTGTCAGGAAGACACACTTTACTTATTTATTTATTTTTTTGTGGCACATAAAGGGGATTTATTGAAAGTGTTGGGGGGAAAAATATGAAGCATACATTCAATCAGTCTTTTCTGTAATCAATAAGGTTACTGAAGCAGAAAAAAACTATAATGAGTTGTCACAGAATTTGAATTCCCATTTACTTCCTTTTATATGTATTCAGGCAGAAAATCATCATGGAAAGTGAAAGTTGGGAAGCAAGGCCTGACTCTTGGGTTGGGTTTGTTTTGAATTTTCCAGGTAGCATTTGACCAACTGTTTGCTGGGTGACAAGGGCATTTCAGAGGGAGGAACCCCCTGGTGAAGTGTGGCTGATCTTCCTTTCAGAAGATGCTCAGCCACAATGGTGAATCCACCTGGACTCACTGTAAATTCCTTACCCCTCTAAGTGTTCAGCATTTCCAGCCAAGGGTCAAAGTGTCCTCAGCTCAAATGTGAAGGAAAGAAGAGCCCAGCACACACACTGAAGATGTCATTCCAAAGGTGTCTGGAGGAGATTTGACCATACAGCCCAAGAGCTTTCACTTCCCAACAGGTTTAGAATTTCTTAAAAGCATTGCAGAAAAATGTAAAAAAAAGGGAGGCAACAAAATCCTGTCCTCACATCAAGGCATACTCCTAAGGATCAGAGGATGGATTTAAGGCACACACTAGCTAAAATTGGTTCAGCCTCAAGTATTTTTCCTTAGGAATCATTCCACATGATATCACTTGCTCAGTCTGCTTTCAGTTTATCTTACCTATATATTTTTCATGTGCTCCTTCTTACTCATGTGCCTGAATGTCCCAGTAGCTTCCAAAGATTCTCATTTTCCCTCAGTCTTCCTATTTTAATTTTTTACCCAAATGTTCATTCAAAGGTTATGAGCTTTGATTTTAAAAAATCCTGGTACTTCATGTTGTAGCTCATGTGTTTCCTCATCACTCTGACAGTCTGGTCACCCTTTGGCTCCATGATTCACTAGTCCCACTGACAAACTGCAGAACACCTTTTATTCATAGGAATGTTACATTTATATGATAGAGAATGGATGTTCTGATCTCAGCACATCACAGTCCATCTTGGGAAGGGCAGAAACCTGCCCCACATAAAAGAATAAGAAATTAAGGTACCTGAAGCCCAATCTCTAGCAGCCAAAATGGTGGATTTTAAAACATAGGCTCCTCATAATTATCAGTTTAAAATTAAAAACTTGTGCTTTTTTATGTATGTAAAGACAAAATATGAAAAATTTCATACTAGATAATTTTCATAAAGCATAAAAAACCAATTGGTCACCCAAATAAATATTTATGTAAACTCTGTGACCATCTCTGGACATTGATCAATTCTTTGCATTCTTTGAATGCTTCTGAAGTGTACTATCTCCACCAGTACATCATCTTTTGGTGATGGGGATCTAGACTTTAACCTAAATGGTCAAACCAATGTTAAACTGAAGAAAATTTTCTCTGAATGTCTCTAATCCTTCCCTCTTTCTCTCCTTGCTATTTTTTTCCTTTCTTTTCTACTTGCTGGGTTTTAATTTTTTTATTTTTCCTTATTGCAGACAATCATAGAATTGAGACAGGGAAAATACAGCACATAGCCAAAATCACATAAATTTTAATGGCTTTCCTGTTCACTTAACCCCACATCAAGAGTGCGACCTTGCTAGTCTGAACCATGAACCATCAGGGTGTGGAGGCCAAGAGCAGGGTGGATCTGGCCTTGCTCCAGTGTCTACTGCAGAAAGGAAGCTGTGGGGCATTTTGTGGGATATTTTTGAAAACACTGTGTGTCTTTTTCAAGACACTTGTGCCCTAATTACATGGAAGCTGGCAATAGATTTGGTAGCCAGTCAGCAGCCACATCCAAGAAGACTGACACACAATTAGCACTTTGCAGTGCACGTTGCTCCAGCTTCCCAATAATCTATGTTTCTTCAGCATAACCTAAATTTTCAGTCATCCTTTGTTTCCAGGATATTTACACACCCTGAAGTCCTTAATGACTTTGTTCTCCTAGGTAAGGAATTCTAATTACTGTTAACAGGAAGGAAATTTAAGAATGGAGAAAGACTTAAGGAAAGATTTTTTTAAAGGTATATTAGCACTACAAGGTGTAGAGGCACGGATCATTAATCCAGAAAGGACAAAAGCAATGATCTTCTCTGACCTCTTGTACCATGCAGGCCACTTAACTTCCCCAAATGCATGCATTTTAAGTAGAGCAAATCTTTCAGAAAAACATTCCATCTTAATTTTCAAATTTCCACTGGTGTAGAAAGTGCCACAACCCTTGGCAATTTATTCCAAAGGTTAATTACGTTCCCCCAGAAAAATGTTCACCTGATTTTTAATCTGAATTTGTCCCTATAAAACTTCAGGCCTTCAGAGCCTGCTATTTAATAGACTGAAGAGGCTTCATTTTAAGAATTGCATTCCCCATGGAGGCAATTAGTGTGGGATTATCTCACTCAGGGTTAACCATGCAGAAATGGAGCATCTTGTCTCACCCAGTGTTTGGGGATCCTTCTGTAACCAGTTGAGAGAAACAGGTGCTACCTGAGGGCAGCCCATTGCACCTATCCCAGTGCAGGGTTAGCTGTCCACTGGAGATACTATGAATAAAGGGACAAAGCTGTGAGTTTAAACCCTATTCTTGTCATCTGCATGGAGAAAGTTGGGCAAAACTAATCCCATCATTCTGGACTGGGATCACCTCATTTCATCAGTCTTCTGTTTTCTGGAGGAAAATTAATTCATTGAGCTCTTCATGATAAATAACCTCTTGCTGTTCCTTACATGCACTTGGGGATATTCTCTGTGCTCCTCAGCTTATCAACATCCCTCTTGAGATGGATTCACAATGGGAATGCCAATATTAGTAGTAATATAAACCCACCCTGCTCACAGCTGCCATTCCCTGCTGAACATTCAATTATAGTCCTTTTAGGTACCATACTGCACTGGAAGATTTTTCCCTGATTATCCACCTGTAATGAGTTCAAAGTAATTTTAAAAGTCACACCTACTACAGTAAAGTCCTGTAAGGCCAACTTTTGCTGTTTCTAGACAAAACCCACTACATTTTATCAGCAACATATTCATTTTAATAATGTCTACTCTCCTAGTGTTTGTGTGGTCTGTAAGTATAGTCTATATAATCTAGGTAATCTATATAATCTATATAGTCTATAGTTCTCTTTCTCAAGGACGTGTTTAGAAATGTTAAGTAGCTCTAGATCCAGAACCACTCTCTGCAGGATTCCATGCTTGCTCAGTGAATATTCCCCATTTACAATTACACACTGAGATGTACCAGTTAGCTATTTTTTAATGCATTTGATGTTTGTTGCAATGATTTTGTAGCATTCTCCTTTATTAACCAAAATGTCAGGTGGTACCAAGTCAAATGCCTCACAGATATCTAAGTACATTACATCAGTGCCATTACCTTTCTCAACCAAGCTTGTAATCTCATAAAAATTATATCAAGCCAGTTTGACAAGATCTATTTTCCATAAACCCATGTTGAAAGGCATTAATTATATTACCTTCCTTTAATTCCTTATTAATCAAGTCTCATATCAGCTGTTCCAGTATTTTGCCTGGGATCGATGTCAGGTTGACAGGCCTATAATTACTCAAGTCATCCCGTTTAACCTTTATAAATGTTGGCTCTATATAAGCTTTCTTCCAGCCTTCTGGAACCTCCCCAGGGCACCAAGATTTGTTGAAAATCATCATTAATGGTTCACAGAGCTCCTTTGCTAGATCTTTCAGAATCCTCCGTTAGCGCCTGCAGCCTCTGCTCTGACCATACATCATTCCTGTTACAGAAAGGTCTGGGAGGTCCAAGAGACACTGATTGCATCTTCCAGTACCCAAATACCTATGCAAGCCTGGCTGCCAGCAAGCTGCCTAAAGACAGGAAAAGAGAAATAAAATAAACACATTTTATCTCCACTCTCTGCCCCTGGGCACTTTAAATATCATGTCTTCACATGAGAGCATATAAATTCCTAAGAATGTTTGTCACATAGCCCTGCCTGGAATTAAAACATCCCACCTCAAACTCAGAAAAAGTGGCCATCATTCCAAGGAGTGTCACAAATTTCTCCTGAGAAGCATGCCTAGTGCTGTAGCACAAGGCTGGTCTCTGCAGCACCCAAACCCCAGATGTGCTGGATCTTTTTCTCTTTGAAGGTGCAATTTTCCCTCCATCTGTATCATGGCACAGCTGAGGTGTATTCAGGCTAGGGATGCACCCCAGCAATCTGATAAGTTCAATTAGTTTGTAAATACATGATATTGATAAATTCTACATGATAAATTCTACATTCTACATATATACATGTGTGTGTGCATGTGTGTATAAAGTCTTGTTTGAAAGAAAAGCAACTGCCAGGAAATAAACGAAAAATCATGCAGAGTACTACTTTTAAAACTGAAATATTCCAAATATTGAATTGTAGGATGTTTCCAAAATGCTGATACACACAAATGAGACACTGAAACATTGTCAGTAGTGAATATTGCATTTCTCTGGTAAGAGAATTGACACTTTGGAGGTGTGATTCATACTAAAATGCCATAGCAGAAATATATCCTGTTGCAATTTTTAAACATCCCTGTTTAAGTCTGTTTCTTTCTGCTAAGAATTTGTTTTGTGGATGTCCAGGCAGCCCATCTTCCTACAGACTGAAGATCAGGTATTTCTGTGCTCCCACTCTCCATGAACTCATGGCCTCTGTGGCAGGCAGAAGGGGTGTTTTCAATTCTAAGTGTGCATGCCTAATTTAACTTTGCCGGTAATTTAGCTAAGTTGTGCACTGAGATTTTTTGTGAACAAGTAATAAAATGCATGGACAATTTTCCACATAAACATTTTCTGAGGTACTTGCATGCTATCTGAATTCCCTGCATGTTCATTCTCACAGATGAAGCCCCCGAAGTTTTTGTTTCAGTCAGTTTTGGAATTTTGTTCAGGTATCCTTGAGATTAGTTAATGAATTAATTATTTTCTAAACTGCCCTGTGCCAATGCAGCTTGTAGGCAGGAAGCATGAAGGGAGGGTTGTTTGAAAAGCTGAGTGAAAAAAGCAGAGCAAGTTCAGATGTGACAGTGTACCTATACAAACATATATATATATATATACACACAAACCTATATGTAGGTAGATCTATAAAAATATATGCTTTTATGCACATGCATGTGTAGAATGTCAGTTCTTAGTATTATTTTTGGATAAAGAAAATCACCCCAAATTTAGAAGGGTAAAACTAACAGAAAAAATTATCAAACCTTTAAAGTAATGAAATACTCAAAATTAAGTCTTACCAGGTGGAATATGTTTTGAATTGTAAAGGTGTGTTAAGTGAAAGAATTACTCTAAAAAATTGCATTATTAAAGAAAAAAAACAACCAACCAAAAAAATGTACTTCTTAGCTGGTGTCACAGATCTGGTCACCTCACTGAAACAGGGGCAGCAGAAAGAACCATTACCAAGAATGGAAACCAAAGTGGTTTGATGCAGAGGCCTTCTTCCTCCAGTACTGCAGGTTAGTTCACATGAAAATGAGCAGAAGTGAGTGACTTAATGCATATTCTATGTGGGATAAATCTGAGACTCCTAAATAAACTAATGAAGTAAAATTAAAACTGGAAACACAAATACTTTACATTTCATATATATAACGTGTAGAACAGACTCTGATGGAGGATGTTATTGAGAAAAATAACCAAGGAGATGGTTAAAATGGGAATAATGATGACATGAGGTGAATTTCCACTAGTTACAAAAACCTATATAAATACCTAAATACTATAAATCAGGAATTTTGAAACTTGGTATCCATTATTTGTTATCTTACTTTATTACATGGCTATTTGTTGGAGGCAAAATATCTAACTAGATGACCTGTGGGCTCATGACATGAATTTCCACTGTTTATCCAGCACCATACTGCTAAAAGTACACAGTGACTTCAGATATTCCCATTATCCACACCAAAGCCATGCAGGGATAACACTCCCCTTATTGAAAGAGCATTGCTCACACAGCTGGGGCAACCAGTTGCAGGGAGCAGCTCTACCTGAGCAGCATTTGGGACCCTGAGCTAAACCAGACACAGCTTCAGTGTTGGCACTGTCCTGTTTACAAATGCACAATAAATCACAAATAAAAGTTACCTTTTTGGAAGCTTTGTTTTGGCAATTCACAGTTGAGGAACAGCAGTCACAAATCATAAATTTCATACCTTTGTCACCAGGATTTCAAAAAATCTGCAGGGCTCTTGTTTGGATGCAAATCCCAGTAGGTGCACCTCCTGTGATGCACATCAAAAATACTTTTAAAAGGTTTTCATTTTGGCAGCTACTGCCAAGGTAAAACTTTCTTTCAACTCTCTCCATGTTATTTTGGGGAAGGCTCTGCTTATTCTGCACAGAGGTCTTGGCCCCCACCCCTTGCACCTGCATCTTTGAAGCCTAACAGGAAAATTGGAAGTTAGTGATGTTTTATTTTCCAAGCCCAACAGGTCCTTTTATTGCTTGGTAGTAACTGCTAGTACCCTGTGACATACTGACAAAGGTTGCCTTTTCCCACAAATGCCTCAGAATAATGAGATGTGACAAATTAAACTGCATTTGCCTTTTGTCTAGCATAATCCTATTTTTTTTTTTTTTTTTATTCTATGTTTAATATATTTTACAGCTCATTGGAAGATCCACGTTGGCAGCCCAGGTGAGTAAAGTTTTCTTCAGCTCCACAAACCCACCATTCATGAACTGCTGCCAAAAGGAGCTCATCCATATAGTCCCATCCCTGCCCTCAGTGCAGGGAGGCAGGAACCAGCAGATCTCAACTGCAGAGCCAACCAAGCATGTTGAATTAACTGCAGAGAGCTAGGACTGGGTCTGAGGAGCAGACTCCCCCAAGGAGCTTGCAGGACATTGTCCCAGAGCATCTGAGTGAGATAACCCAGCAGGGCACCACACAAAGTCTTCCTGGGGCACCTAGAGGGAGCCTTGATGGGAATCTCAAAGAAACCAGTGCTGTGGAGGTTTAGGAAGACACCTCCTGACCCCAAAACCCTCCTCTCTGGAGCTGTGCACTCCTCGTCCCAAACAAGCTGCTGAAGAGAGCAAGTTTCCTCCTCTGCTATTTCCCTCGTGTCCCTCGGCTGGCCCTGCTCAGCCTCTCCAGCACATGTAAGGAGCACAGACACGATCATTTAAGTGCAGGCTTTACTTAGCTGTCCTTAAGAACACAAAACAGACCCAGCAAAAAGAGACGGTGTCTGTATGCTCATTAAAACGCTTTCAGCCCAGGGCAAGGATTTGATCAAAAGGATTCCTGCCAATGGAAGGGCATGCTGGAGCCATTGTAAGAAGTTATGTGAGCGTCTGCCTTCCTTTCCTTTTCTTTCTTGTGCCCTGTCCCTTCCACTGCCACCTCCAATCTCTTTTCTTCCAGCTGGGGGAACAGAAGAGATTTTACTTCCTTGATGACAATTGTGTCCTTTGAGCAGCCAAAGCAAAAGGCACTTTGAGTTCAAATGAGACTGTGACTTAAACCAATATTAGCCAAGACCAACACATGTTTATTGTAATATAAGTAACCTTCATTCTGATCAGCAGGTTTTCCTCACCCCACTGCAGTTTTACTCATTGCCTCTTTCATTCTTCCAAAATGAATAAATGAAATGGCTGCACATTTTTATTCACAGCAGTGGGTTTCAGAACTTCAAATCAGAGAGGCGTTTTGATTTTAGAAATAAACTCCAGAGGAAACAGTTTCAGCCAGAACTTTCATATATTTTTTTTTGCCAGTTTAAGGTAACATCAAAACTCACCTTTCCAAAAAAATGAAACCTCACAGCATTCTTTTAATCCAAATTAAATAAAGTGTCATCCCTGTGTCCTCTTCCTTCATATTTAGAGGGAAAGAAAACTATCCTGCCCATACTTTAATGGTTTTGTCTGCAAATCCTAAATGCTCTGCTGCTGCAAATTTCAAATGATCTTATACAGCCAAAGTCTCTTTGGTGTCAGCAGCTGCCCAGGTAGCAACACAACCACGAGAACGCTGCTGATCAGAACAATGAATGCCTGATCTACAGATGTCATATCAAGGTAGAAATCTTGATGAGCATTGTAGTGACATTACAAAGTGGATTACACATGCTGTATCTGGGTCAGAGAAGGAGTTATTTCAGTAAGGTCAACAAAGTACTTCTGGCCAAACTTATTTTTTGACATTTTGAGAGATACGCTTTTGTTTGTTACTTCATGTTGCATCTCATAACAATGGTCTCTCTGTTCTCCTGTATCAGTCTGGAAGCAAAGTTAAAAGGAAGGCAAAACACTCCCGTGCCTGGGGTCATGCAATTTCAGAGATGGGTTCCAGCTCCCTGCTCTACTTTCCTTCATGACTGGGGGCCCAGCTGCTGGTGCCCAGAGAAGCTTTTGAGCTGCACGGTCAAAGTGTGTCCCTTTTGTCCCTCTCTCCCTGCCTGCACTCTCCACCCAGTGAGAGGATACCATTAGCACTTTCCTGTTTGCTAGGTGTGTTGGTGCTTGTCAAGGAAATAAATGCAGCAAGGCTGTAAGGTCCTCAGATGCTCCAGCCCATGCATAGAATAAGTACCAAAACACTTATTTTTGTATGTGTGGGTCCCTGCATGGCAAAGCAGTGACTGTTCAGCACAGAACACACCTCACCTTCAACCACCTTTCCTAGAGATGGACCACAGGCCAAAGGCTAAGGTACCATTTCTGAATAGCAGACAGGAGATGAAGTTGCTCTATCCAGGGAATGTGATATTTTAAAGCTGTTGGTTTACAGAACTGTTGGTGGGAGGAACAATACTTTTAAGATTTCTTTTTCTTGGCTGTACCAATGCATTTTCTCATCGTAATTTTGAAACTAATTTTTTTTTTTTTTTCAAAATTTGAGGCAAACCAAATACCAAATGTAGTTCTTGACATCTGACATCTTATGTTTCCAGATTCAATGGGCTCTCTGAGCTGGCAAAAAAAACTGGAATGGCTGTCCATCCCTTTCAGCTCTGCTGGGCATCTCAGTGCCAGCAGCTCCACAGCACCCACGACACACACTGAACCTCCTGGCTCCTCAACTCCCCTGCAGAGGACACCCAGGGTCTTGTGGCTAGCTTGGTATGGCTTGGGCAAGATATCCATGTTAAAAATATCGCCATGAGATTGTCAAGAGAGAGACACTCTTGTGTTGGAGAGACTTTTCAAGGCAGTACTTCAGCTCTGTTAGTCCTTATCCAACTCAAAATCTTGGGATGCAACTTGGGGATGCACGAGCAATCACACCAGATAATCTGCTGGACCTCCTTCCACCAGTAAGGGCTTATAAACTTTTCCCCAGTTTCAAGTCTTGACAGAAAAGTAGTTTAATGCTCAAGTATTACTCAGTGAACTCAGATAAATTGACTTTTGGTCAGGTCCTTTCCACCACAATAGCCTGCCTAAAACTGCAGAAGCAGATCTTAAACTGAAGCATTGATGTCACCTCTGAACAGCTCAAACCTAAAAGAAGATATGTGAGTATATATATATATCAAGAGATAAAAAATGTTCCAGTTATCCGACCTAATTACAAGCATAATCCAATTGTGTTGTTTCTATTTTTCTAAGGAAAAAAAAAAAAAAAGAAGAGATATTTCTACTCACTTGAAGAAGTGGCAATCCTAATACCGCAAATCTGCACATTTCTGTAAGAGTCAAAAATGGAAACTGGATCTGTAACTGAAAGCTGCAATTATCAAGGCTAACCTTTCCTGACTGAGAAACGCAGAATTAAAGAAGATAAGAAATCAAGTTAAGAAAAAATGTTCATAAGCTGAAATAATTGAAAGAGAGCAAAACAGTTTTTTTTCCCCAGTTGCTATCCTGCATGTCAAAAAACCTGCAAAATCCTAAGGGGGTAGCAATAATCCTATGCTGTATTTATTTCTATTTATTTATGATGACAGTAGACTTTATTCCAGAACAGTGGTACATGTGTCAGACACATCTGGCTCAACAAGGGTATGATCCAACACCCAAGGAGCATAACTAAGATTATCCCATTGACTTCTGTAGGCATTCCTCCAAGTGCTCCCTCTTGGTGCTGTGTTACTTCCCTTAATGGATAATTCTCAGCTCACATCTGTGCTCTAAAACGATGCTGGTGGTACATAAAGAATGAGTTTATTTGCTTTTATTATGGTGTATGTTTCACATTCTATCAACATAATCCAAGGTTTGAGTTTGATGTTAAATAATCAACCTGTTTATGGAGGGAAAGTAAGACCTTCCCCCATGTTTTAATAAAGCTTTACCACATATATAAATAACAGGCACAATTTGTTTCCATTAGGAAGATAAGCTTTCTTCAAAGCAGTTCACTGTTTAAGGCTTTAAATTTTGCCAGCACTTGCACAAGGTTGCAACAAACCTTGACTTATTTACAGAGAGATGTTGAGGGGAGATAAAGTCACTTAATGATCCACCAGTTCTTGCTAAATACATTTTCCTTCCATGCCCTCTCTGAAAGCAGGTAGGATAGTACCATTCTTTGGCATATTCTTAAAATAATTGAACTAAAGGTTTTACAGAACAATTAAACAAATGGGTCTTATGGCTTCTCTGACTAAAATAATCCTCTAAGAACTTAGGGTTAAAAACAGCAAGAAGAAAGTCCCTAGGCATTTATTTGAAAATAATTATGTAGTAAGAATAGAAAAGGGGACAACAATAGCATAAACAAACCAGAAGTTTGATTTGCTTTGGTGCCTCATTCAAGACCAGGTGGTTTCTGTGACATAAACTGTCAACATTCAGTTTTTTGAACTTTTGTCAGATTTGCAGCAACAACAGCAAACAACTGCCCCAAATGCCCCAAGCACTGAGGAGAAAATATTCCCATCAACAGAAACATTTGACCTCTGCTTGTCTGAGTGCATTCCAGCTTCTCTGTGTTTGTTCATAAGGACTCTGCTTGAGTGGACATCAGCTCACAGCAAGGACTGACTTAGTAAAACCAATATGTTGCCATAGGGACCCTGATGTATTTATCAGAATTTCCCCTTCCCCTGTGCTCGGTTTTGACTTGAATAGGATAAGAGCGGTTTGAATTGTTTTTTTTTTCTTTTTATTAAGAAAGAAAAACAAATAAAAAAACAAACAGAAAACCACAAGAAGGACAAAATCTAAACCAAGCAAACAAGCCAAATCAAACAAAAAAAAAATTACCAGAAACCCCACAAAAATACTCTCCAGTGTTCATTTCTTATCACTGCATTTGATCAGTTCCCAGGCTGCCCAGCAGTACCCTCTCTGCTCACCTCAGAAAGGTGCAGCTACAGGTGTCAGTCTACTGGGCCATGCTGCAGGCTCTTGGAAGTCAATGCAAGGTGTCTGTGTGCCTCTGTTGAGGGCAACACTCCCCTCCCTCCATCCCCCTCATTTCCTTGTCTCCTCTCCCTGCAGGGTTAGAGGTGGTACCCTCCTACAGACCCTTCAGAGGTAAAATATCAACACTGGCATTGACTGCTCCAACTCTACAGAGGAACTCAAAGTTCAGAAGTGAGGGAGAGTTTTAGCTTGGCATAATTTCAGCACTGTGTGTGACTGCAGCAGGTGAGGCATGGTTCTGACCCCAAAGAATTTTTGTAACTCTTTATTAACTCTGCTAGGAAGGTGCTGAGCACCTGGAGCATTAATCATCACACATCTTACTCTAGATTCCTCCTTCCAGTGACTGCCTTGGCCATTTCCCTGGGGAAACGCATCTCTCTTCCCAGGTGAAGTGAAGCTGACCAGGACGAGCCCTTTTTTCCACTCTGGACTGCTGGCAGTGAAAGCAGAGCAATCAGCAGGGTCTGTTTGCAGACAGGGTTTGAGAAAATCCCCCTCTCCCGCTCCCACAGGTTCTGCACACACAAGTGCTGCATGGGAAACAACAAACACAACGTTAGTCATTTCCTCCGTGCTGCCAGCTGCTGAGGGTTTGCATAAGAAGAACCCTTGGACTTCAGATCATTTCTTAAAACACCTCTTGCCCCAAATCTTTCAGCAAACAAACGCTGGGCTGGTGCCAGTGAGGCCAGTTGAGCCCTGTTTCCTGGTGTGCCCTGCCACCTTCCCTGCCATCCTTGCCCCACACACGCCCATCCCTCACCCCACAGCCACACGACACACCTGCTGTCTGGTAGGGACTGTATTTTGGAAGCCTTCTGCCTGTGCTGCAGTCAGGGCAGGTTTAGATGCTTCCTTTGTGAGCAGTACTTAGGTGATGGTGGCACCTAAAAACTTCAGTTATGGATCAGGGCCCATGTGACACTGCAGGGCTGAGTGACAAAGGAGACAGCCTTTGCCCCCAGAAAACAGACAGTCAACAGCTCAGCCAGGAAATAACCTGTGTGGAAAAAGGAAAACGGTGGCACAAACAATAAAGAACAGATTTAGCAATGTTGCATTTTAGGCTATAGGAGAGCAGTGAAAAGGATAATGCAACATAGCTCCTCGTGTAATGGAGAAGCAAAAGAGAAAGAGAGCTTCATTTAAAGAAACACTACACTTTATATAGGGTAGTACATGAAAAACAAAATAAAAAAGACTCATTGGTCCAAGAAGGCAACACCTCTCTGAAAACACCTTCTGCAAAATATCACGAGACACTCACACACCTCTCACACACCCTGCAGGTGTATAATCATTGTTATAATTTCTTATCCTTGTGAAGGCTGAGAAAGGCAAGATTTCAAGGATGCTTTTTCCCTGGTTCCCAGCAGCATCCAACAACATAGCAATAAGTCAAAACTTCAGCCTGGTAAATAAGATTGCAATTTTGATGTGACCCCTGCTCCTGAGTCAGAAGGTGAAAGCACCATGATCATTATGCTTCTGATGCTCTCAAGCATTTTGTCTTGTCTCTCATTTGTTCTGGCTGAACCTGTTTCCTCAAGCCTTCCTTTGCCCTCCTCAGGGAAACATGCTTGGAGAGACCTGGCACTGGCTTTCACTGCTCTGAGTAATTCCTATTCTTTAGCATGCAATAGTTGTTATCCCTGAGATCACCATCATGTCTGAAGCCTGCTGTCTCATCTCTTCACACCCAAGGGGAGCACGTCCTCAGGCAGGTGGGAGGATGGAGAATGTCCTACTTCTGTGCCCACACTCAAACCTCTCCCCAGTGTATTGCTGTAGCATTTCCACAATGTGGAGCAGAAGGAACCGAAATGAAGACCACAGGAGGTAGGATAGAGTAGACCAGGAGGTCATCTCTTGGTCCTGTTGGCTGGTCTTTGCTGGGAAGATCAGTCCAGAGTCATAGGACTGTTGGAGAGCACTGGAGAGCACTAGAGAACTTCAAATAATAAAAAAAACCTAAACCTAAGTTTCTGCAGCTGATGCAGTCACCTTGGTCCCTCTGTACACTGTACTCTACCAAAAACTTTTATTTCTTCCCTTATGCTATAGCCCATGTAGGCTTTCCTCTTTCTTGGCTTCACTTCCTGGGAAGTTTGGTATTGGGGTTGAGTAGTCTTAGGCATCATGCTCATCTAGTTTATCCTACAAACGTGTCTCTCCCCTTTGTCACTACTTTATCCCTGTTTGACCACATTTTCCACTTCTTGCTTCCACCAAAACGTTTTGTATAGTAAATTGCCACATCTGCATCACTTATCTTAACAGGAAAGGCATGTCTTGCTTCAGCTCTAATCATAAGGAAGGCACTCTGGAAAATGTGTTTTGACGTGGGCCAAGCTCATAGGAGCTTTCCCATTTTATTTACTATCCATTTTTCTTCCTCCTCAACCCCCAGCATCACAAACCCAGGACATTATTTTCTGTAATCATCCTCTTATGTGAGCTCACCGAAGCAGTGAATTTGTTAATGTTCTGGCTATGTCTACACATGCTGTCAATAAATCATGTTCACCATATCCTTTACTGATCCTCTGTTCCTTACATACTTGAACATTTCCTTATTATTTACATTCACCTCCTCTGCAATCTTGCTGCACTCTTTTGCCTGTTCTTGCTTTATCATTGTTTACTGTCTCGTTTTGCAGTCATGCTCAGAACCTCTTTATATCTCATGCAGCACTTCTCACTTATTTGTCACATATTTGTTCATTAATCATTGGTCTTGGAGAAAAAGTTATTTTCTCCACTTGCTTCCCTTTCGGAGCTACATCAGAGATCTCTCCATCTTTGCTTCCTTCCAAAAAAAAAAATCTATCAGTGTTAATATCAAAATTTTAATCTTATCTCAAGCTGACCATGGGCTTATACTCCTCAACAGAAAACAGCTTGCCAGAAACAAAATTAATAAAAATAAATGATGAAGACATAAAATTATGAGCTTTCATTATGAAAACTCTCTGCCAGGCTCCTGAAGTCTGTGGTTATTGCCTCAGGACAATATTCTTGGTCTCTTACAATAAATTATTTCTAGGCTTTACAGTATTTTTTTACTTTGTGCTGTGGTGTCTGCCTTGTATCTCCTCATTGCTCGTCTTTTCCTACCTCTCCATCTCTTCATATAAGTGGAAAGAGTAGGTAAAACTCAGCACACAGGTAGAGACAGTGGCACATTGAAATACACAAGCTGAGTTTTCCCCTGATATTCAGCTGTTGGATTCTGTTGGTGTGCTAGGACTAGAGTGCCAAATACATCAGAACAAAGGCTATTTACAAAATATTCACACCAAAGTTCCAGATGCTAATCTTTGTAACCACACATGCTGCTGAAGGCTGGTGAGAACTAAACATGTATTCCAAAGCATGAGGGAGTACCCTAAATATAACTCCTCTGACAACATTATACTCTGATGTGTCTTTCAGTACTCATACAAAAGGGCAGCAGCTCAAGCCAGTATGTGTGAAGAAACTTTCCATGCTGTATTTTCTGGTTCTCTTGTTCTCTTATTTCTTGTGAATTTGGGAAATAGCCTTTGACTTGATTGCTGGATTAGGAATCACTAAGGTGAGTAGGGTTTCATCTGTGTAGACCAAGATACACCATCAGCCATTGATTCATTTTCGAGGACTATGGGACTTTCTTGGCAATACTTGCTCAGGAAGCAATGGGAAATTTCATATTTTTTGTTCATGTATCTTAGGATTTGATAGGTGTTCCTTCATATTGATCAATGAGTGACCAAAGGGAACACAATCTCAAGCAAATGGTTTCTTACCAGAATTCACCAGAAAACATTCAATTGAATGATCTAGCTGGAGCAGTGCCTTTCATCAACACTGACACTCTTCATTGATAGGTACTGGGACAGATTTCAAGGGAAGAGCCCAGACAGCCAGAAGCCCAGTGAATATGGCAGTAATGAAGGAGGTAGGAGACAGTCTGAGTCCCTGCTTTGCCTAATGTAATCAGGGACTTGCTGCTCTGACATTGCAGGCTGAGTGCAAGCTTCATCTGGCCCCTTGTAGATGCCTTCAATGCAGGCTTCTGCATCTGAGCTCATCGTCCATCCTGCCTTATGGCTGAGATGCAGGAATTTTTAGTACCTGTTACTCAAGCCCTGAGTATGACTGCTGCTCTCCATCATCTCTGAGTGGAGCCAGAGGGAGTGAATCAGAGAGAGAGCTCTGCCCTACACACCCAGCAGCTGAGAAAGAACCCCTCTGGACACTCAGCCAACTCCAGTGAATGGAACAGTTTGAGCAGGAAAGGTAGATGGGCTCATCCCACCTCCTGCAGGTATGGTCACCTTCCTGGCTCAGTGGCTGCCTTTTCCAGGTGCTTCCTGCTGCCATGCTCCAACATCATCTGCTCTTCTCTGCTGTGTGCAGATCACTGGCACAACATACTGTGAGTTTGGCAGGCACTGCAATGTCCTGGTCTGCTCTTCTGCTTGCTTCTCTTGCTTTAATCTGAGGTGAGTGATGTACTTCACACCTGGCAGCCTCATCCTCTAGAAAGTCCACACCAGGTCATGTGCTCATATTTTAGTTATCATGTGATTTTTCATGCTGGGGTGATCTATACTAATTTCCACAGTCCCCTACAAAGCTTCATGGCAATCAGGTACTGCCAAATAACTTCCTTTAACTGACAAAAAGTTTACACTTTTCCATACTAGGGGCTTGTCATATCACCTGTCATATTTAGTGGGGTTTAGTACTTTTCAAGTAAGGCATTTTCCCTCATCTACCGCTGCTAAAAGAGAAGAAACAGCTAATTACATTCCTAATGCCATTGTTTCCTAGCCTGATTAAATCCATCTTCTTCTTATCCTTTTGGGATAAGAATTAGTTTTCTGAAGTGTTTCTACTTTTGCAGAGAAACTTATTCAGGGTGCTCATGCCATAGGAAATACAAGGCTAAGTTTCAGAACTGGAGCACCAACTGATATATACTGATATATACTGATATATACTGATATATACTGATATATACTGATAAATATTGATATATACTGATATATATACTGATATATATTGACATATACTGATATATACTGATATATACTGATATGTACTGATATATACTGATATATACTGATATGTACTGATATACCTGAGAGGACCAAGGTGTAAAGGTATTAATATTGCTGCTAGGAACAGCCAGATAGTCACATAATTTAGAGCACTGTCAGGGCTGTTCTAAAATATGCAGGTATTCCTGACCCCCGCTGAACTCTCCATTAGCCAAGGATCATTGCAACTATTAGCCTCTGCTGCTGTATTCCCTCACTAGGCTGAACTAGGATGAATTTCAATTACTGGTCCATTCCCTTCCCTTCCCTTCCCTTCCAGCTTTACAGCCTCTTTCAAGAAATATCCCCTATCATATTTCCAACACATTACAATACTCCAGTCAATTTTCATTAGCACAACTTCCATTTGGTTGGATTTCTTCCCATGTCTTAGGTGTTTGTGTTGCCTCTTCTGGAGCATTTTTCCCTGCTGATAGACTGTGTCACTGGATCCTAACTACTCCCCAACTTCAACCTCATTGATCGAACTTGGCACGTTTCCTAGAGTCAGGACTGTGTAGGCTCAGGCTATGCAAGCTTGGCTGTTCAGCTGGCCATGTGAGATGGCAATCTTGCATTACTTCTGGAAACCCATTCCCCGCTTCACTTCTGCACCGTGGCTGTCCCAATCAATAGCCGAGTAATTAAAATCCCTCATGATCAATGTTCTAGCTGTTTTACAGACTTCTCTTATCTGTAAAAACATCTCCCAACCTACTTTCTTCGCTTGCCCTGCGGGTCTGTAGCAACATCCAGGAATAGCATGACTGCATTCATTGTCCTTTCTCAGCTTCTGCCCAAACAGTCTCTGCTCTGTCAGACCAAACATTTGTAGTGTTTCCTGCTCTGGGCATGGATACACACTGCTGTCTCTGCTGTGATTGAAGAACACAGCCTGCCCCCTTAATAAACTTTGCATCTCCCTACTCTGCTTTCAGTCCATTCTAGCTCACACATTCCAGGAATATCACGCTTAGCCTTGGAAATGCATGTTTTCAATTGCTGACCTTATTAATATGCTCACAGCATTTGTATAGAAGCTATTTTCTCCTCCCACCTTTGCTTTACATTCTCATTATCTCCTGCAACGACAACCAGCGGATACATTACCAAGAGATCCATGCATTCCCTCCTTTAAATTCTTCTCCTCCCACTCCACTAATCTAAAAAAATGGCTAGATCATTTCCTTATTAGTGGACAATCTGTTTGCTCCCATAGGGTGTAGAATAATGCAGGCCATCTCTCCTTTGCCATTTTGCCTTCTCTGTTTTGTAGTTTACATCATGCCAAAGTCTCACATTCCTCCTTCTCTTGATTTCACCCCCCCAATCAATCTAATCTATTAATTTTACTATGCTAAAATGAGCCACTTGCATACTGGAAAATACCACTATGCTGCTTTCTCCTTCCACAAGATAGCCAGGGTGTGTAAGGCTTTATTTTTACAAATACCTGTATGTCTTCCCTCTACATAATTTATAAAAATCACCATCCATTATGCTAGATTTGTTTTAAAGCTCTTTTATCTGCCATAACTCACTGACTAAAAGTTCCCTATCCCTTCTCCCAAAAGCATTTAAGTTGTGTGCATTTGTGTGAGGGTTTTAAACAACTGTCTGCAACATCAGCTCTGCCATCAACACTTCTCTAATCGTGCTGCAGATTTCCCCATACCCATTTCATCATTTTGTGAGACCGTGTCTTCTGAATCATTAAAACTCTTGGAAATGTTCTAGGCACTGGTGCAAGCCCTCCTCTCTTTATCACACTTCTTCCCTCCTTTACTACCACTTTTCAGTTACCCAGCCACTGTGCTTTATATCCTCCTGCTTCTGCTGGAACAGGGCTGCTTCTCCAGCACAAGGCTGTGCTTCCAATGCACTCATCCTGCAACTTGCTCACAGCTGGTTCTCCTCCTCCTCTGTCACTCCTTCAGAGTATGAAACCAGCCATCTGTCATCACTGAACCTCTCATATTCATTGATCTTCCCCAGCACATCAACCTGTCTTTCTAATTCCACTCTCCAGTTTCTTGGTGCCACAGCAATTGGCTGTGTGTGTACATATATTTGTGTGTGCACACACAGGGTATTTATTGTTCTGCCTTTGCAGTCCCCATGTTCAAAACATGCAGCAGCTGGGAAAAAAGAGTCTTTTTACCTTTTTGTTTCTTAAACTGGGGCAAGGAGAGGATGACTGCAATTCAGTCACAGACAGTAATAGACAAATTGCACATTATTTCATGTAAGAATGAAGAAGAACTCAAAAATAACACAGAGCATCCCCTACTCTTGAGGAGCTGCATTTATGAGTGGTGCCCATCCAAGCACTACAGCTCCTAGAGAGGGTGCTTCAATGACTACAGAGCTTCTTTTCCCTTCTAGCATGCAGTGCAGTGCAGGGTGGGGTACAGAAACAGAGCTGTGCACTCTCCTTGCTCTCTCTGACCAATATGGATCCATTCTCTTCTGACACCATCCCCAAATCTTGTTCTTATTCCACCTGTGGTCCATTCTCTCACCCTTGGACCTCTGTGTTTGTACAGAGTCAGTTCAGTGGCCATGCCCCATGGCTGGTGCTGGTAGACACAGTGGAGTGAGAAACAACAAAAACAACACTAGCAACACTAATATCAAGTCACTGTGAGGTCAGTCCTTCCACAATCTAAGTAAAGCCAGAAGGAGCTATTATTCTTACATGGTTTACAAGGTTGGGGTTTTTTTGGACCTCTTCCAATAGCTAAGCTTAGGTCCAAACTGTACTTGTGCCACTAACTCAATCCCAGACTGTTCAACTGAGAAATCAGGCTGGTTGAAAGTAGCACCCAGGCTTTCTAGTTTCTTGGGTCTATTTCTCTTAAAGGGTGCAATGAAGTTTTCTATTTTATGCACATAGTCCTGCTGAGATCACTCAGACTTCAGGATGGCAGTGACTTCTGTCCTGCATGGCACAAGGATGTTTATGTTTGCAAAACAAAAAAAAAAAATCTATGAAAATGTGATTCATCTTCTTTCACTTCCACTAAATCACACTGTAGTCTCATGATTTCCCTACAGCTGATGACATCAGATTAAAACCTACAGAGGCAACACATCTCACATCAAACATCATGGGCCTGTTTGCAATTGTTGCAAAGTTCTTCTGTGTCTCTGCAAAAAATCACTGCCATATTTTTGGTAGAAGATGTTTACTGCATATGATCAGGGGCTGATTGTTTTTTAAACCTGGGTTATCTTGTCTGGGTTTATTTTTTTCCTCAAAATTCTAAAACTGATTAAAACATATGATCAATTTATCTTTGTCAAATTCCATCATTATGGTAAGACACCTTTGCTGTTGTATGATGGAAAGGAGTGGCATCTTGTAATACTCAAAGCCCTTGTTTTGCACATCTGTGCCTTCTCTTACTTTTTCTTGAACTTGCCCTTAACTGGTACCTGTGATATTGCTAATTCACCTAAAGAAACAAGGAGAAAAGTTCACCTACAGAAACAAGTAGAAAAACTCTTGGCTCATGAGGAAGATGTTTCTTTTTATGTAATCAAATTTATTTACCAGTTATACCCAGAAATTCTTGTTTCTCTGAGAAACTGTGGGGAAAAGGAACTTCCCCATTTAAGAATTCAAGCCTGTCTCTCAGCAAGGGCTTTGGTAAAACCCATTTGGATTTCTTCCAAGGCCACTTCACCCTGCTTCTCTTACCTCCCACCATCTGCTCAGCACCCAGATCCCCACATTTGCAATGAAAACTGCTTTGGCCCACACAAATTCAAGTTGATTGGCCTCCCCTGAAGCCCAGTTCCTTAGGTGCAGTCTTTCACTGTCTTTATCTTTCTTCAGAAGGAAAACTCCCTCCATGTGACACCAGTGCTGTGTGGCTGCAAACCCATTTGCCTTAATGAGGTCAGCAGCTGCCTGCAGATGACAGACAACTTGGTTGCAGCCATTAGCACATTCCAACATGACAAAAACACATTTTCAGTGAATATTTTAGCAAAAGGTGCTGGACTAACATTTCTGTAAAGTGAGGTTCTCTCTTCACCTACAAGGCCACTCTTACACATGCATTTTGCCCATTTCCCCTTGTCACCTACTCTTGCATTTTTCCAGTCCTGGTGGCCAGTTTTAGGCAGTCTGATTTCAGCTGCTTGTCTTTGTGCTTCCACAACTGCCTCTGCTGGAAGGCATGGGTGGCATCTTGAGCTGGGCCAGGGAACTGCTCTGGCTGAAAAGTAACAGGGAAAGTCAAAGACTATTTTCAAGAAAATTGTTTTTCTGAGCTTCTTCACCAGAGGATCATGGATAGGAGCTCCTTGCTTCCTTAAGACTGTGGTCATGGATGAGGCCCCATGGAAGTTTTAACTAGCCTAGGACAAATTCTGCCACATTCCACCACAGCTCTCCCTTCTTCCCATGTTGGGGATGCCACTAAAGACTCCAACACATCCAACAAGAAGCTGAGATTTCCCACTTACTTCTTAGAGCAGTCTGATTAGCTAGTCTTGTTTAAGACTGAATTTAAACAAATTACATTTTTTTCTCCCCATCCAGTTTCTTTCAATAAAACTTGTTTCCAAATTTCTGTTCTCATATTGAAGACTCTTTTGACAAAGTTTCTACCTGAGAAAAATCTGATTTAATTTTAGGTCCTTCAGTAAGTCTGAGGATTCATATAACTTGACTGACAAAGATTGTCCATGCTTGCAGGTGTACTCCAGCAGTAAGGGAACTCTTGCAACAAAATACAAATGGGACAACCAAAAAAAAGAGAAGAGAGAAGATCAAAAACTAGTCACAACCAAGATTATTAGAGAAGTTTTAAGCAAGGACTTCACACAAAGTCATGATGTACAGCACTTACAGAAACATCACCCATGTTTGGATCCAGCTTGGATCTGTTGAACTGCCTCAGTCAAAACAAACAAGAATCCTGAATGAGTTCTGACCAGTTAGAGAAAACCTTCCACAGTTCTTCTTAGGCCTATACTGGATTTTCTGCTGGGATGAACTGCAGGTGCTTAATTAATTTGCCTAATACAGGCAGCACATGCCATGGGAGATGTTGCAAGGTTTTCCAGCTGGTGGCCACTGCTGCTCCAGAAGGGTTTGGTCTCTTGTTGTCGTGCCAGCTGGCTCCAAGGAAATACCTCAAATAAACATGGGTGTCCCAGATAGACAAGACTGGGTGTAAGCCATTGAATTCCTCCCCTGTGCCTAAATACCTGTTGAAGTACAATGCAGCTGTGGGGGAGAGAACTCTTCCCCCTTTGTCTCCAGGCTCAGATATGTGCTGTGGCAATGGGCAAACAAGGAAAACCACAGGGAGATGTGCTGTAACAAGTCTGTTCTCCAAGGGCTCTTTCACAAACTCCCCAGCTAAGTAAAAATGAGCAACAAGAGATTTAGGAACTGCTTCTTTTCTGTAGTTGCAATTCACTGCCTTCCTCAAAGGCTGAGGGTGCCAAAAATTGGTCAAGCTCTGGAACCCTGAATTCTTGCTTGGCTCAGTCTCAGCCACCACAGAATGAGACAGGACCTTCTGCTTAGCAGGGTCAAGACTATCTCTGCCCTCACTTCCCAGTGATCTCTCCAGGGACTGTCCTCACCTTCTGGCACACTGGAGCAAGGATCTTAATGTCCTCAAGCAGGGCTCTGATGTCTTAGGGACACTGCAAGATGCTGGGGTCTCCCAGTCTACTGCTTCCACCCTTACAGCTCCCAGCAGTCTGGTTCATCATCCCAGGCATGGACACTGGCTTCAGTGGAGTGCTCTCTACCAAGGATCAATAGCAGCATTACAGCCCCTCAATTCTTCCTCTGTCTCCTCACACACTTATGCTTCCCTGCACGTTACACTACAGCTTACCTTTTGTCATTCCCAGTTGTTCCTCTACCTCACTTTCCCTTCAAATCCGGACACACAGCTGAGCTCCTTGTAATTCACAAAAACAACCTCCCTGCAGCATGGCAACACCAACCCAGAAGTGCACCTATAACTGATGGAGGGCTGAGGGAAAAGACAGAAGTATGTGGGCCATGAGTGGTGGAAGGGAAGAACTCATGGGTGGAATGGATTGCTAAACAATTTAATTGCTTTTTCTCTCTTGCTGTGGAGGAATATGCAGTGTGGTGTGTGTGCAATAACATATATAATTAAATATAGGTATTTACACACTTATTTCTGCATTATTTAAATACTCCATTGTAGAGTATATTGTAGAGTCATACTTCATTTCCACCTGTAGATAATAAACCATGTAGCTCATGAGGGTGCCAGAGATCTCAAACAACTAGTCTCTATAATCTCTGGAGGGAATGCTAAATCGAGCTGAAAACTTCCATTGCAGCATTATGCATCCACTTTTCCTGTTAACCTGTTTTTCCCTCAATCAGAGAATTTTGGGTTTGCTCCAGGCAATACCTTCTCAGAAAGGAGAAAGTACGTGATGTTATGTGATATCTGTTCTGATTTTAAAAGCTATCCAGAAAGAAAGTGTGGGAGGACACAGATTGCATAACAATGATTTTTTTAAAAAGGAAAAAATCCACTTCAGTTCTGAAGATTGTAGGGGCTCAAGGATTTGTTGCACTCCAATATCTAGAGTCATGAGAGGAGATAAACACCTAAGTAGACGAGTCAATTTGGTGTATGAAAGATGGGACCTCATACCTTCCATCTGCTTGCAGTGACTTGAACCTATACATTTTCATTTACACAGCTTTGTGCTGAGCAGTGGTCCATAAAGCAGGCTGGGATGCTGGGGATACTCTGTTAAAGCTGTTTCACTGCACATGGAACACACTGATATTCACTTGGCTGGAGGAATAAAGGAACATGACTTTAAAATTCCCTGGTCATATCAGAGTCCTAACCAGGGACTTGGATTAGATAAAGCAGACATGAGATTAAGGGAATATCTTCTCATATTTAATTTCAATATTGAACACGTATTGAAAAGAGCTGAGGTGTCCACCCAGAATTGTAAGGCTATTCACATACAGCAAAGTCAGTCACTTGTACCTCACTCTTACAGCCCAATACTTAAAAGACTTCTGACATTAAACCTTCTAAAAGTGGCAGTCTGAAGTTCCTGGATGAAGAAAACACCAGTGGCATCTTCAGCCACTGGCCATCTGATCTCTGGGATGGCCAGCACTGCTGGTTGTACTTTAAAGGTGCAGGGATGGAAAGACTCACTGGTTAATAACATGAAACCAGGCCTGGAAGCACCACGGTGCTCCAGGATATGAGACACAGTAGCAGTACAAACCCAAGTAATAGGGCAGAAAAACACTGTCAGATGAGGAAATGTTTGTGAGAATTGGGTATTGGCTAAACAGTTCATTAAATCCTTCATAGTCCCATCATTGTTTCCCATTTCTTGTCTCAGGTCTGTCTCAGCCAAGAATAAAAGGCTGTAAAGCAATTTCCCAGAACCAAGAATGCCACAATACTTCTCAGCTCTAGTACTTCATTTCTATTTTACTTTGGATTAGATATGAAGTGGTTGTTTTTATGTGAGTGAAAGAATGTGAACAGAGGATGAAATCAAAGTGTGGTAGAAGTAGCTACAGCTGCCTTAGACTCCAGGGAAAACAGTGCAGTAGGAACAGACATAAAGTCATAACAGAAGGTATGAGAAAACAGCCAAAAAGTCTCCAGTGTTGGTTTGGATGGCACAGAACTCGTCCCACAGAAAACCCTTTAGCACTCCTGATTTACAGCTAACATGGGTCATCAATAGACAAGTCATTTCTGGACAAAATATGATAGATTTCCAAAGCTATGTGTAGGAGGAAGAGGACTGAGCAAAGGCTGTGTGTTAATCATCCTTCTGACAAAAGGAGTCTGTTTGATCTTTAATTCGTGGTCACAGGCTCCGTGTGACACAGTGGACGTTGCAGAGAGATGATGAGTGTGGATCTTATTCCATTATCCATGTGCTCATGTGTACAGAGAGACAGTTCATGCAGCCATCTGCTCTCACTGTGCAGTCATGCAACAGTTTTTCACATCTTTGTCTTCTGATTGGCCTTCTTTCACTCTAATTTTCTGTCTTGTTTGAGTTAAGAAGGACAAATGACTAGAAAGCAGTGCTTGCTTTTGTCTGTCAGCTCACGCTATCACAGTAGTGTATTTATACCAGTAGCAGCTCTAAAGCAATTTGCAAGTATGAAATGGGACAGAACAGCCTTAGAGCATCCCCAAAATTTCTGAAGAGAGTTATTTTTGCTCTTTTTTTCCCTTTTCACCTGCACTCTGTGTTGGCATATATGCTTGAAGAGGAGTCAAAAATAAAAACAGGGTGTATACTAACCCTTCAAAGCTGACAAGTGATATGGAAAAACTTGTATTTTGACTCTATTAATCTTGTCTTCCACCTCATAATAATAAGTAGATACTGTCCCTTATCACACCTCTTGCCTCTGTTTTGCAGCCAAAACCCTCTCTGACCCCCAGTTCACACATACAAAACTCCCACAAATAGTACCTCCGTACATTGGAGGTCATTCTTACTTGTAGTGCATTGCCACTGCACTTGGTCTAATAAAATCAGTTAAAACAAAGCAGGTTTGCATGCTGAATTCCTTTTTAACCCAACAAGGAAAGCCTTTGAGGGTGTTTTGTCTTTCCCACTCTATATTAAAACCCTGCAGCTTCTCAGATGTCCAACCAATCTTAACTTCATCTTGTAGCAAAAAAAAAAAAAAATAAAACAAGGTACCAAGAAACCCAAGCTGAGCACACAGATTTGCCTGAAAAAAATGGCTAGACAGGGACCCAATGGGATATCCAGGAGCAGTATTCTTCTCATCCATGTACTTTTTGTGCTGGATAGACAACTCTCTAAAAACCTGTATGCCAATTGCTTTAAGGAGAGGAAAGGACAGGCTGAGGGATGAAAGGAGACAGCCAGACAGCTATAATTCAGACTTTCATAGAGCTTTTAGACTCAGATGCTCCTGAAATTCATTTATAAAATCATGTGAACTTTCTCACTGAAGGAATATCAGCAGTGATACCATTGTGGGGGAAAGAAAAGATCTCAAGCTTTGAAAATACGACCATAAGTGCTTTGCTGAATAGTGTTCAAGTGGGTTTGAAACTAGGCAAAATGAGTTTGTCTGTCCCTACTTAAAACCACAGATTAGATAAGTATGAAAATATTTTCACTGCTAAGCTATCAGCACTTGGCTTCTCTTTTAATTATAGTCAAATAATGTAACAAAGGGCAATTTCCATAACATTTATTCTAACAATTTCTTTCATTTTGCATCACAAAATGATGCTGAACTTTTATCAGGACATGTACAACACCTCCTACTTTGTATTTTACCTTGATGCTGATGCCTCTGAAAGAGCAGTAAAAGGGAGATACCTGTTAATTGCCTCACACCTTGCCTTCAGAGAGCTGTTCAGAAAGAATCTGTAATTCTTGCACACCTTCTACACTTAAATGCAACTGCACAGGTCTTTGCTGTTAAACCATCTCACAATCTGAAATCACTTGATTTCTTACAATGTGTTGACTCTATTTTCTCAATTTTCACTTCTCAGCCTTGCACTTCTTCACCTGTACACAGGTGCTTCCTCTGAGTCTGAATGGCTCGCATTTCACAGATGGAGCCTTATTTCAGTTGTCAGAGAACTTTAAATTAACAGGGAAATTCTTAGTGAAAATATTAATAGCATCTTTTTTAGGGGAGAACATTTGAAACTAAAGAAATTATATCCTTGAAACAAAAAAGAAGAGTGAAGGGTCTTCTACATTATTATTTAGAGAAATGTCATAGAAAACCAAAGCATGAAATATTTATAAACTCTGCTTTGAAGACCCCTATAAAACTGCTACTGAGTTTCTTTAAAATGAATATGCAGTCCATGATTTCAAAGCTTACTGTATCAGGTCCTCAAGGTCTTTTAAAACAATTCATTTTCACTTCAGACATGAAAGGGAAAAATGAATGTAACGAGTCTCAAAGAAAGCTTAAATCTTTGCATTTCAGGTTATGGTTTTGGTTTGCTCTTTTTTATTGATCATTTATGTTCTAATTCTAAAATGCATTGCTCATATTTAATGCCATACACTAGAAAAATAATTCATCTAGGCTATATTTAAGGAAATAATATGTATTTTTTTAACTCATAAAATTAATTTGAAGGAGTTCCTATACTTCAAGAAAATGCATCTAAACCACATTGCACAATATTAGCAATAATGTTGTCTAGTAGATGTCTCCTCAAAACACTTTTGATCTCTTTTATTGTTATTAAAGCAAATCCCAATGTAATTGTACCCTCCATTACAGTAAGAACAGTGTCCCTCATACAGCCTGAGCCAGTGGCAACAGGCTTGTTAGAAGCAAAATATTTTATGTCAGGTCTGTAAAAAGGAATGAAGAAAACATTTAAATTTGAGACAAAATCTCCCATTGCTGCATTTTCAAAGAAAACCAATCATTTGCAAGACAAATCATCATTTTTCCTCAGCAGACAGGGATTTTCTTTCTGAAAGGATATTAAACTCCTAAAATGTTATGCCCTATCTGAAGCCCTGAACTCCTCTGTTCAAAGCACAACATCAGAGAAGCAGTAGTTCTTTGTTTAATGGAAACAAAATCCCCAGAAAACTAGGGCTGTTCATCTTCCCTTCTCAGAGCTTTCTTAGGAGCTTTAAGATATTTTTCTGCTGATGATTTTGTGCATTTCCATCTGGAAGGCACTGATTTATTTTTCCATTTTCTGAAAGGAACTGGAGTGAACATGGCTGTTTATTTTTCTACTTAGATAGTGCCTTACCATGCCAAGACAACTCTGAGCACCAGCCTCATCAATTAATATCAGCACCACTCTGAGAATGGTGTTTGCTAAGAAACTGTTGCTACAGAACAAGCAAAATGAGGACAAAACATTGGGCCAAGAGCTAGAAGAGGCAGAGGGGAGCCAGGATGTGTGGATACTGGCCCAGGGAGCACAGACGGGGTAGTGCTGTCTCCCTGGCATACTCCCCTCCCCTGCAGACCACCCCCTCCCCAGCACCAGCATCACCTCCTGGCTTTGGGCTCTGCACCTGGGTGGGAGGGGCTGTGCTGGGATGCCATTCACACACCATATGGAGCCTTCCTCCATGTGCAAACCAGCCTAGCTGAACGCTGATTCAGCTGGGGCTGCGAAACCGCTCCTCGCGCTTGGGGACATCTGCGGCGCCTTGGGACATTCCACCAGCCAGGGGAGAGCCAGCAGACTCCCAGAAACAGCCCCATGCCCCAGTTGCCCTCCTCATATTTAACAGAAGAGAGGGGAAACAGCAAGCTCACCTTCCCAGGTTGACGTGGGGCACACTGCAAGCTGTAATTGCTGCTGCTGAAATGCTGCGGCACCGGCAGCATTTGGACACAAAGTGAGCGCTCGCTGTCACCTCTGTCACTGTGTTTTTAATTCATCTGCATGGAAGGAGAGAGGCTGCTCAGTGGACTGTCCTTTCTCTGTATTAGGACATATAGGACCCCTCATCCATGTATTTCTTTTCCTCTCTCTGTGGTCCCAAGCTCCTGCAGCAGTCCCACCAGAAGTGCTACGCAGTGACCTTTAACAACTGCTTTGCTTGATCTCCACAAGTAACAGACTAAGGTACCCTTTTTATGCCATCTGCATAAAAATATGGTGAATATTTTTATATTGGTGGTGAATAGCAAAGAGAAAACTATAGGCTTTGACCAGTGAGAAATAAATGCCTTTTTGGGCCATGATTGTACCACAACTGTGAATGATGACAACTGCTCATGGTGGAGTACACAGAGTAACCAGCAAGGCAAACAAAATAAACAGGAGCAGAGAGAGAAGGCAGGGGAGGAGGGGAAAGAGAGGCTAAAAAGCAGGAGTAAATGATTTATTTAAGTTCCCACAGGAAGGTACTAAAAGAGGCAGAGATAAGACTCATTTCGTGCCTCCCAATTCAACGTTCTGTGTACTGTAGCACACAGGCTGGGCTGTTTTGCTGCTATAACACACCACTCATTGTACTCTTCAAAGTTGATATTAATATTTTCTCTGCCTCTTTACACGATCTCATAAAAAGGAATCTCTCTGCCTGAATGTAAAAACTATTATCAAGCATGCAGTTGACCAAATTCTGCCCAGATGTTGCAGCGTGGTTGCAAACTATATGTCAGCTGTTCTTTTTGCTGCTCACCATGCAGTCAGCCTGTTCATCTGGCCATATGGAAGATCCATGGGAAAAAAAGAATAGCTATTTGTGCGTTGGTATTGAAAGTCAGAATAATACAGCCTTTAAGATTTAATGGGTACTCAAGCTGGCTTACAAATAACCTGCTTTGTCTGCACTATTTTGTCTATGTCTTTCCTTATGAAAAACAAAGAATAGAAAAGAAAGATCAAAGATTTCAAAAGCAGCTTTGTTTTGAAAGCCAAACTGCCTTACTCCTTTCAAACAACAGGGAAGATTTCTATGCACAGGCTTCAGACTCACTCTGCACCTTGGCCTGCTGCAGTAGATGATGGCTCCACAAGAATTGTTTCAGCTCCCTGTGCCCCCCCACATCCTCTCCTTCCCCACAGACAAGGAGCCCAGCAAAGCCTGGTTCAGTCCTCCTCCTGCCAGCCTGCCTGGAAAGCCTTCTGCATGTGGAAAGAGAAGCAGCTCCCGAGGGAAGGGGAACACACAAATTATGAGAAATGGATATTTCCTGTCAAACAGGATAAGGCAGAAGTTTGTAATGTGATTCCCAGACATCACTGAAGACAAGGGGAGATCTGAGGTGGAAACTCAAGCTTTTTATCACACTGCAGTTGCACAGTACAATGAAGCTCACAACTCATATGCCAGAGGCTGATTTCTATCAGCCATCAGGACTTAGGTGAGCTGGAGTTACAGCTATGCCAGTGGTGGGATTGGGTGGGGAAGAAGCTTCTGGAGGTTTGGGCACTGCAAATTTAAGCAGTTAGATGGGGTGACTATAGACCATTCACTCCCAGGAGCAACCCAGAGTGGCTCAGTTGGGCTGGCAGCAGTACTCACATGCTTACAGCAGCACTTGGAAGCCTCTTTTTATCCATGTTGACTCTTTGGGCAGTCTACTGTCAGAATTTAAGCAGTGCATTCACAGTTCAAAGCTAAGCTGTGAAAAACCATTTCCTTCTTTGCGGACAATGCTTCACCACGTCAAAAATCTCTTCTTGCAAGCCCAGGGACCTGCAGGTACCAAACTCCCTGAGACACAGCCTTCAACAGCGCCTGGCTTGGGAAGCAGGGTCTGTCCAGAGGGTCTTTGCACGTGTGAGCACCTGTTTGCAGGCAGTTCTCTGCTCTGATGTGGAAGGCTGAGCCTGTGCACGGCCACGCGGGCGCAGCTTCAGACGTTTGATCATTTGGCCCTGGCTGCGCTGTCAGCTGCTGTCACTTTCTGTTCAGCGCGGCGTTCATAAGGCAGCAGCTAATGGGGCGGGAGCATGGGGAGGAATTCTGGCAAAGACAAGTTGCCACGATATTTATTTGGCTGTCCTTATGTAAAAGAGTGCAAAAACGGAGCAGTAAAATATTGTAAAACTTAAGCTGATACTTCCGCTAATTCGAAGTGGCAGTTTTTAAATAGGGTTGCTTCTGTTTGTCACTTTCAATCATAGAATGCTGATAGTGGTACTTAGAAGGACTTAATAGTCTTAAGAAAATAAAGTGTCCCCCTCCCCCTGAGCAGGACAAACAGAGCCATATTGTCATGCCTTGAGATACATCAAGTGTGCCGAGCGGGGTGGCGGTGGCTGCGCTTCCTCCTCGGCCGACGCGAGCGAAAGTGACAACTTGTCAACTCTCTCGTCCTGTTCACTTTGCATCCTGCTCTCTTTCTTGTGCTCTCTTGCCTTTCCTTGTCTGCTCTTCCCATTTCCAGTCCTGGGCTTCAAAAGAAAAGGGCACTCCCGTGCCGGCAGCTTTTAACTGTTTTATTTGCGCACACCCTTTTCCTGAATTAAAAATAACTCCTTTCCCTGACTAGTTTTCAACATGTTCACAGGACTTGTACCTTAAGTGAAGTGAGGCACAGGCACAAGCTAGGCTTACTGGGGGAGGAGAGGGATTTTTCCAGGTAGGAAAGGCAGAGTTGCAGGCACTAGTGCTTCATGCCCCACGCACAGGCCGAGCCAGAAACAAGCAGCCATGAGGCAGGAGGCTCCCATGCCATGTCCTCTTTCCCAGCAGCGGGATGAATCCATGCCATTTGTGGTTGTTATTGCAAAGTCCCTGCAAAATGATGGCCAGGGCCTTACCTGGACTAATCCTGGTTTTGCTAAAGGGCCAGGGACATGCTGCTTACTCAGGTTTAGGCTGCATGGGCACCACTGGGCAGCAGCAGACACAGTAAGAGAAGTGTACCATGTTTTTCACATGCCCACCTCTTATTCTTCATTACACACCCCGTTCCACTCACTCTGACTGCAACAAAGTGCAAATCCAGTGCCTTCTGTGGATGGGCTTCCCAGATTTTAGTGAGGGAGGTGAGGCTCTGCTGTGCCTCGAAGGACACACACAGATAAAACCCAGGTACCTCCTCTTTAATTCCTTTGTCAGCTCCCTCCACGACCTGCTCAGAATCCCTGCCCAAATGACTTTGCCAAGCAAAGGCAACAGAGTCAAACCAGCAAGGACTGCTGTAGGAAACCTGCAGGCAGCAAGCAGAGGGGCACGGGGAGGGGGGTCCCCCAACACTGCCAAGGAGCTGTCTCAGTATGGAGAGCATGTTGGGAGGGCTGGAGAGGGACTGGGCAGTCAGGAAACACAGAGAGAGGACACAGGGGTCACTCCAAACCTCTTTCACATCAAACCTCTTTACCCAATAAATAAACAACAACAACAAAAAAAGCTGTACAATTGAACAAAGATTTCATTTGTATCAGAACAGAGAGAGGCAGATTTTATTTTCCAGAGTGAAACTCAGTCTAATAGCCAAGATAAGAAAGTGAGTGTGTGCGTGTGTGTGTGTGTGTGTGTGTGTGTGTGTGTGTGTGTGTGTGTGCAAATCCAGGAGGGGGAGTCAGATAAGAAAGAACGATTAAGTTCCTGCATGAAAGTAGTTAAGCTGTCATCTTAAGCTCACTCTGACAGAATTACTGCTCTTTATTCGTAAGAATACTAAGCAACAGATGTTCACCTGGCCAAGCAAACCTCCTGAAAGGAAGATACCCATATGTGGCAGTGATCAGAGTGTGCTCTGATTCTTAGAAAAAAGTTTTGTTTCCTGGTATTGGCTGAAGCATAGTAGAAGAGTGAAAAGGAGAAAATAAAAGGTAGGTGGAGAGGAAAAACAAAGGGAAAGAGTGCAAAGACACAAAAAGGAGCCAAGGTGAAAATACAAAAGCTAGGGGGAACTCAGGGACATTTCTTGAACATCAGTAAAAGCATTTGTAAGGACAATAGCTACACAAGAGACAGCATAATTAAAAGAGTACAAGTAAGAAAAAGAGTTGAATTTCTTTTCACGGTTTCTGTCTCCATGTTATTACAAGTTAGCAGGCAAAATGTGCAAGCAGTGTCCATTCTTCTCTACTTCCTCATGTATTTTCTTTGCTTACTCTTTTGTCTTATTCATTTAGTGGATTTAGAGCATTGGGATTCTTTTGTGTTGAAGTTTCATGAATCAGCCTGTCTGCTACAGCCTGGGACAAGCACATCCTCCAAACACAGTCCAGAGTATAATCCAAAGAAAACACAAGAGACAAGAAAGACACAGACTCATGGGTACTTCAGAGGTAAGAGGAATTTCATCCTGTTAAATTTCTAGAGGGCTGCTCACCGCAGCTTGGGGCTGTCCAGGACACAAGCAACCAGAACAAGTAAAAAAGCAAAAGCTCAGAGGGGAACTGGGAATGAGGGAGGTGATACAAGGCTGAAGAAAGATTAGGGGCAGCTGCATTAACTGGGGTCTTGCTCCCTCTGAACTCACCATCTGGCAGCTCCAGAGGTGCAAGGCTGAAGAGAGCCTGAGAGAATGTTCCCTGTTTGGCATTTATCCTCATCCAGCAGGAAAACAGGACAGAAGCCTCTGCCCCAGCAGCAAAGGATGTTTGGGACCTGAATAATACTGCAGGGAACATGCAGTGGCCATGTTCACATTTAGTATCTTTTTCAGTGGAAAAAACTCATTATATTATGGCATTGCATAATCATCCCTGGAAGATACCACTTCTTCAATTACTTCTTTGCAAGGATCCTATTAAAAGGCAATAAGCCAAACTGTAAGTTAATTTTGAGTGGTTTTTTCGCCCAGGCAAATCCCCTTGTGTTCAGAGCAACGGGTGATGAAGTTATAGCCTAAACCATGTCAAGCTGTTCTGTGTGCTCCACAGTCAGTCAGATATTCCTTCTGCTGGAAAGATCACTAATTATTCAGTCGGCATTTGCCTGAATAAGGCCTCAAGATTTGGTCCAAAGACAGCAAATGTTCCTTCTTGATTATTTTTGCAAATTAAATGAGAAGAATTTAGAAAGAGAGCATATGAAGCTTATTTGTAAGACAGATGTTAAACAGACTAGCAGCTTCTCAGTATCCCTCTAATACTTATCCCCAGTACCAAAATATATTTCTTTAGCCTTTATAATGACATGGGAGTACTTAAGACTTTACTGGTAGTATCCTGAATGGCTTTACAGGTCTTAAGAAGCACGAAATTATTTTTTCTATTAGTAATATTTTAAAGGAGATTCAGGACATTTTGGAGTGGACTGAATTTTTCAATTAACAATTTGTTCACCAACAAATGCTGTTTTGAGTCAATCAAAAGTATTCATTAATACAAAGAGTCTCAGATGGGGGAGGTTTTTTTTTTAATGCCTTATTTTGAAATAATTTCTTATATCATCTGACCTAAAATAATACTTTCTGTCTTTTGAGGGTGCTTAAGAACTGAAAATCCCAGGTTCTCCTGCAGCTCTGAGTCAATTAAACCTTTGAGCTCTCTTGGGACACGGCTGTAACTTCCTTAGGGTGAGCCTGGGTTGCTGCACTCCAGCAGGAATGGGACAGATTGTGCTTGGTCCCTTCCCCCACCTTTCAGACCTACTTCACCTGCTCACAGCAGCCTGTGAGGTGTGGGAGATATAAGAACTGTTAACACACAAGTTAATGAGCACACACCACCTTCCTTCCCAACCCGGCCAGCAGCAACAGTCACAACAGATTTCAGGATATGGCATATCAGAATTGTAAAGCAACTATTTGTTAGCCCTGGAGTGAAGTCAAAATATTACTCAGCAATGTTAGGAATAGCAACTGGTATCTGAACAATATTAGGATGCTAAAATAAATTTAATAGCTTTCCCTTAACACAGTGCATCTAGCCTTCTGAAAAATAGTCGTGTAGATAATGGGGCATTCTGGATAATATTTTCTCTTTGTGCACCTTCCATATAAGCATCTGTTCTGTTTATCCAAAGATTATTTTCCTAATTGCCAACTCAACCTGAGACTTGAAAATCTATCAGTCAACTCTCTGCAGGTAAGAACCTCAGCAGTGACATGATTTCCACTGCTCAGACCTTTCCTGGGATCTGTGCTGACTTGGAGGCCCAGGACAGACCTGCTCATTCCTCCACTGCTGTTTTGGATGTTGACACACCTGCAGATTCAGCCACATGAGACCTAAATAGTCCTCCTACAGTTTGGCACGTTTTCACTACCATGAGTACAAGGCCACTATTGTCACATGGCTGCCTTGTTGCATTTTAAACCAGAAACATCTTTTTACAGGGAACAAGAAGAACATACACCAGGTCTCTGGTTGCTGCAAAGTTTTACTAAACTCATCAAGGTTCCACCAGCTTGCACAAGCTGAGAAATCATCTCACAAACCAAGAGAACAATCACCATGAAGCAACATATGAGACCTTTTTTAGGCTCAAACTTCCAAACGCTGCGTGTGCAATCTTAATTGAAGTGACTCATTCTTCCAGCACACACAGAGCTCCAAGACACAAAATGAACTTGTCCAGGCTCAGAACATTTGACACTGAATCTGTCACGGATCAGATTACTTCACTGTCCTACTTCTGAAAACATGGGGAGCTTATCTTGGCATTCTTATGTGCCCGTCTTGAAGGAGATAGCCAGGGCTGTCAGCGTGCAGAGGTGATGGGTGATGCTCTGCTAAGGGGATGGCACTCCCTGAGAAAGAATTCCTGGGACCCAAAGATGCAGACAACCTAGATACATGTTGCTTGCAATTGCCAGCAAAACCAGAAACTTCAGTTTATTCCTCTTCATATTAGTTCAAATAACCTGGTTTTTGTTTCTGGAGAGTAATCATGAGGAAAAAAAAAAAAAAAAAAAAAAAAAGTATGCCCTCTGTAACATTACTTCAATAAAAAGGATAAATATTGAAATTCTGAACGCTTTTTTGTAACAAAATTTTTGTTTTTTAAAGGCTGACCTGAAGTACATATTAAATCAGTTTAAGAAATGAGGAAAGCCAAAGGAAAAACCATGAAAAATTTAGAGGAAGGTTTTAGTTAGATACACAAACATGGATGATCTTTCATGTATCTCTGAGATTATATATTTACCACAGCCATTCACACCGCTGTCTTGCAATTACCAGCAGTCCAGCTGATGCTCTGGTTTTCTCCAGCGTGGAGAACTATGTCTTATCACTTCCTGCCTGTTTTGAGCCCTCTCCAACTTTGCTCCTTCCAGCAGCAGTGTTTCTCAGTCCATTCTTGATAACACCAGGGAGGGGAAATGGTCTGGAGGAAGAAGAGGCTATCATGGCATTTGAATTTCCCAAGAAATTTCTTCAAGCAGCGTTTTTAAATGTTTGTGAACAATCCCTGTGACATCCTGACTCTTTTTTTCCTTGCAGATTAGTACATCAGTGCTGGTCATTTCCTCTGCCTCCCCCATCCCTATTTCTTATGCTACCTAATCCACCTATTCTGGTTTCATTTCTCTCCCCTCTCCCCTTTGACCTAGATTCCATCCATTTCCAAACGCTTTCTTTGATATCCACACCAGCTCTTTCTCCACTGATGTACCTCACATCCAAACCTGCCTACCAACCTAAGAAGCCATCTTTTGTGTGCTACCAGATCAAAAAGGTTTCTTGAGGATCACATGAGTTGTATCCAGGCCTTTCCTCTGCCAGTCTTTCATACCTCCTCTTAAAAATTCCAGTGGGTGATCTCTTCTATGCACCTACAAGACGGTATCTGCTGTAATATCACTCTCTTAGTATTTTTCCTTCCTTTAGACCCTGATTTATGATCCTTTTCTCTTCCAACTGCTACAATCAATCAAACCCATAGACATGCAATTTTCCAGATCTTCCCTAGACATATTTGTGAAGTACCAGCTGAATTTCCTGTAGCCTGTGATACTGGTACTGTGGAAAATGCCAAAGCATCTTTCCCTTGCTGCGTTTCTGAAGTAAAACTTCCACATTATCTTGCTGAGCACCGTGCTTGTGAAGATAACCTTGAACACGTTAATGGACCATAAACCAACAGTTATCTGACATGGCAGATAGCTGGAAACTGTATCTTTGAGAGGTGTGGACAGCCCCATTCCCCTCACTGGTGTGTTAATGCTGAAACAAAAATTGACAATTTAAATTCCAACATTATTAATGATTCCACTGATGATCATTTCAGCAGAAGCATCCAGCCAATGCATTTACTCCACAATCCCAAGCTGCCTCCCATGCCTTCCCAGGTGCCAAAAGCTCCAACTGTCCCCTACCCCACTGCCAAAGACTTCAGCTTCCCCATGGCAACTCCTACAATGCAGTTCTGCATTGTCGTTACAGCGCTGAACCAAGCAGGGAGTGAACGTCAGGAAAACAGCATCAATTAAATTGACTTCAGTATCAAAATAAATAATACTAATTGTTTTATCCATTTAGGTACTTAGTTGAGTAAACTTTTATATAAATTTAATTTAAACAAATCTGCTATTGAACTGCAGGCTGCTTCACCAGAAGGCTGCAGGACTAAGGATGCTGCCAAATAATTGAAGTCCAGTTTGTTACAGAATCCATAATCCCCAGAACAGAAATACCACTTTAAGAAGCTAACTCCTACATTATATGCCACTATTTTGTTTTGGTTTTGGGGGTTTTTTTGTTTTGGTTTGGTTTTTTTTGTTTTATGTGAACACTTTTGATGTAATCCACAGCAAGGTGACAAGCATTATGCCAACAGACCCATGAAGTCCACAGAGCCCTTGGGATCCACAGAAGCCTGAAATCTGTAGCCTTCAACTCTCTCCTTAGCCATGTATTTTCCTACAAACAACATCTTAAATGTGCCTGCCTGGGGTTATCCTACCTTTCTTGATGTTTTCCACTGAAAACAGACTGCTTCCCATCTGAACAAGTTATTTTTCAAATCTTCAGATATTCTAATTTCTTAATAACCCGTTCTGGCATGATTCTGCTTTCCTTTAGTGTTTCTTTCTCTTCCCTAGGGAAATTTATGCTTGTTTCTGACACCTGTGTCTGCCACCATTACCTTCTTTTCAGAGCACAAGAGCAAGAAGTGCATTGAATATTTTAAGCAATACCTGAATTTCCCTTCAATAATTTTTCTCTGCCATGTCTTAAAGGCCCTTCTGTCCCTTTCACAGGCCTCTTTTTCTTTGTGTACTTGAAAAAAGTCGTCATTTTTCACAACCTTCTGTGCAATCTTTTTTTCATTCTCTATTTTAATTTTCCTTTGCTTTTCTTATAATTTTTATTACTTTCTGAACTTCACATTGTAATCTTTCTGGTCTGCCCCTGTACTTGATGTTTAACACCTCACGTATGCCTCTTTCTTACACTTGATTAATTGAGGGTGGGCTTGTTCATCATAGTGTGAATGTATTTCTTTCAAGCCTGCATATCAGATGGCCCTTGGGTATATATTAATTTCAGTTCTGCACATTTTCAGTTTCTCATCAATGTTCTTGTCCTCTCCATTACTTTTCGTTCAGCTCCTCCCACAGACTTCTGAAACTCACACTGAAATTCTGGAAAATCACCTGCAAACCCAGAAGAAAAACTTAGGACATGCAACACCATTGTGACCAGGTTACCCTGGGTGTACCAAGTTCTCAGCCAATTCCATGCCTTCCCAAGCCTAGGATCAACAGAGATCAGACTGGAAGAGCCTTGTGGCCAGAGAAGGATCACCAGACTGGAGCACATCACTGCCCTGCCCTTTCTGGGACTGCTGTGCTCTCCACGTGTGAGGATGTGGGCAGGTGGACAACATACCAGCTAACCCCATCAGTCTGTCAAGGAATGCACACCCAGTGCCTTGTTTGCATCACCAAAGTGCAGAAAAACAAGTTTGCTGGGCCAAGGCTGTGTCCTGCAACCTGTCCTGAAGTATTTCAGATCAGCTTGTCTCAGAGCTGAAATGGGAAGTCATTGAGATGAAATTTTAAAATTTCTTTGAGTCTGCATCATTTTCAGCAGTGATATCTAGACATCTAAGGCCTAAAATTGAAAAAAACCATTTTATTATAAATCTAGATTTTTATCTCCACTCACTCCCACTGAAAGCTGTGTGGATTATGTGATCTGGGAACTGCTGAAGAAGGCAGCAGACATGGACTTCCACACAGGGCAGTTCACCCCTGTTATCCCTGCAGGGGATGCTCCTCTCATCTCCTCCAGCTCCACCCACAAGATGCAGCACCAGAGGTGCCATGAGGCTCTGTAAGGAACCAGCAGCACCCACTGCCTGCAGCTCCTTCATGTGTGATAGCTGGACTAGCTGTCATGAAACTGATCTAATATTTACAAAGTCTTTCTGATATAATAGAGATTGTTCTTCTTTTTAGACACAATTTTCTTTAATAAATACTGCTCACACATACAAACCACAGCCCTGGCTAATCACAGCAACTGGGGTGAGTTGGTCAGGAGGTGCTGCTCATTTCTCTGGGGCAGGCTGGGCATCAGTCAGTGAGAGGGGAGAAATTGTGTCATAGATCTCTTGCTTCTCTGGAGCTTTATATATCACTCTCCTTCTCATTACTATTATTATTGTTACTGCTATTATCAATAATATCATTAGTATTATTATATTTTACTTTGCTTCAACTATTAAACTGTTCTTATCTCAACAGACGAATTTTACTTTTTTTTTCTCTGAGTCCTCTCCCTGTTCCAGTGGGAGGAGGAGTGACTGAGCAGCTAAATGTTAGTTACTTGTCAGCTGGGGTTAAACCACAAAACTTATTATAAGATCATTACATGTTTTATAGATGGGCACGTAGAGTACAAGCAGTAAAAATATCCCAACTCCTGTAAATGTACGTTGCAATTAACATACACAGATAACACAGACCTTTTGATATACTGTGAGTTCAGCAAAATTGCTCAGAACAAAAGAAGTTCATCACAAAAGTACATCCTTGCAAGAGTAGTAAAGTTTTTACCACACATAAATATTGTTATGCTATTTCTTATGGTAGACAGCAGAGTGTCAATTAAATTTTCAACTTAAGAATAATGTTTATCTCCCTCCTTTTTACTACTCTTTTTTTTTTTTTTCCTGTGGCACAGAAAATTCTATATAAAATAGAAAAAAATTGAGAAACCACATTTTCAGGCTTCAAATAAATACTGACACTTTGAATTTGGAGACTTAATCCTGCCCCTTGTGGTTTAAATCTTGAAACTCTCTTGTACAGAGAGATGACAAATTACACAAACTTTCATTCGGGTTTGTAGTGTTTTCTGCTACCAAATAACACAGATTTTTCATAAGGAATAATTTTCTGAAAGCAGCCTATCCTTTCTTTCCTAGAGTTTCCATGTGAGATATCACACTGCAGCTATTTCCAAGGATTATTTTAATTGATGTGGTTTATAGTAGCCCTTTTCTGGGAACTCCAGCTACTTGTACCTAAATGCAAGAATGAATATAATCCCTACCTCAAAGGCTTCACTCTCTGTTTAGCTGGGTTGGGCAGAGACAATTCTGCAAAGAATAGGTTCAAGTAATGAAATAGATATAAAATAAATTAAAATGGGAAGGGGAAAAAAACAAAAAACAAAAAAACAAAACAGCGACAATTTATTAGCAGCCTAAGAAGTACATTTAAAAAAAAATCAACAGAGATGGTATCTTCCTGCTCTCTGGAACAAAGGTAAGAGAAAAGTGGAGGGAGGTTGTTTAAAGAGATGCAATATGGGTCAGGTTTGACTTGAGTGTGGCTCACAAAGCCCTGCTCACTGTCACATCTGCACACCCCCACACCAGAGGCAGATGACAGCGTAAGCTCCTCCGGTCCTTATGGCATGCAGAAATTCACCATTTTCCCCAGCTATTCTTTTTTGTCTCTTACAAAGTTCAGATTGAGCCCTGAGGGCACTAACAAAGGAAAAAAATGCTTCACAGCATTTTCCCCTTGCTATTGCTTTGGGGTATGTGTAAGATGAGATCAAGTCAGTATTACATGAGGAGCATTCTTAATTCACTGTGTGGTCTGCAGGCAGACTGGGATTTGATGATTTACTGCATTTTGAACAGAAGCACTGTGAAGTGGATTCAGGAAGCACTCTAACACATCAGCTGGGCATTTACCATATAGTCTTCTGGTAGGCTGGGAGAAAAGAAGGAAGATTTAGCTGCCTGCCCTTGGCTGCCTCCACCCTGGAAACTGAGAGAAGCCTGGTGTCCTGCTGCAGGGAGAGAGCAGCTTTTGCTACAGCTTGGCTGCCCTCCTCTTTCTGATCTTCCCCAGGAGAAGGGAGGTGGCAATGCAGAGGTGTAGGCACACCCCTACTGCCATCACTGCCTCTGGTCCTTACAGACACATCTTGGCACTGCATAGTGGTAGGAGGGCACCTGTAAAAGGTCAACATGACCAACATCTCCATGTGCTGGTGAGGAGAAATTGCTGGACTGTGCTCAGCAGCTTATGGTGTCACACCTTAAATCTGTGGGACAGGGTTCCTATTTGCAGTTGCAGATGCAGGTAAGGCATCTCCCTTCCATAGTGAGGAAGCGTTTAATGCAATGAACACAGTGCCCATCTCTTGGCCACAAACCCTCAGACCAGAAAGCCACAGGCACAGTTAAGTCACCAACACTGCTCAAGATGATATGCAAACAAAGGGAAGTCCTGCCCTGCCCTGATCTGATCATCCTCATGCCACTCCTCTAAGGCAGGCTTTTTATCACTGTTTTCAGAAGAGAGGGACAGACCCACAAAAGTTTCCAAAGTCATCAAGGAAAACTGTGGCAGGAACTGGAGCACAAAAACAGTACCAAGTGCCCCATGTCCCCCTCTCAGTATCTGTGTTTTCACAACCAGTTTTCTCTCTTCTTCTCCCACCTCCCCCCTTCTTACCAAATTGTTCTCCATTTGTTAAAGACCAGGATAATTGATTTATTGTCTGACTTTAAGGCCAAAACACTACTGTGAGCTGCTAATCTGTGTTTTAGGAAGTCAGTTCTTCAGGCTGATTCAGTTGCACTTGCCCTTCAGCTCCTGCAAGCAAGTCCATGGCTATGGCCAGAACACTAGTTTTAAAAGAAGAGCCAGCATTTCTTTGTGTGTTCTGCTCATCTCTTTTGATTAAATTTTTCATCCCATTTCTAGATCAAATCGATTAAATTTCTAACTGGCCATTAAAGAGAAACAGTGGACCTGGTTGGCCCAAATTCATGTTAAATTTGTAAACTAAATAAGCTGAAGAAATTGTGATGAATATTTGATTTCTGACCTCACTCTGTTTACATTAAATGCATCTCTTTATCATCAGATGCAGAAACCTAGAAATATTTTGGAACAGTTACACAAAATACTAGCTAGTGCTCTACTTTTATGAAAGATTTTTAGGTGCAGACAAATGATAGACAACTCCAAAATGAAATCAAATATTGACATGCAGTGAAATTTCTACATTGGATTTCCTCAGAGGATCAGTTTCTGACTTCCTGTTTGGAAAATAGTATCTTTTGGGATGTCTGCCTGTAAAACCCTGCATGATTATTGGACCTGTCTTGTTATTAAACAAGTTATTAAATCCATAGTGTTTTATAAACAACAGAAATTAAGTTGTTTCAACATTTCCTACAGGGATCCTGAAAAGGGTCCTGGTGTTCACTGTCTCTGGGAGCTACATGACTATTTCAGGAGGTGAACATAAAGTGTGTGTATAAGCAGTCAAGGCTCAGAAATTATTTTCATACTACTGTATCTGTAACAAAAAAGAGAAAAATTAATAATCTTATTCCAGAAATGAGGTAAAATTACAGCATTACAGACTGTAAGATAATACAGGAAGGCTTTCCACCCTGCAATAGCTGAATGAAAGTCCTCAATAAGCAGGGCTGGCTATTGCCCCACATGGATTTATTTACTATTCTGGTGATTCCTTCCTCAGCTCAGGTGTATCGACACAGAGCTGTACAGACAAAATCTAGTCAGTTTTGCTGAATAAGGATAAAATTCTGAATGAAAGCCAGCACACAGTTTAATTCTCACACTCACAGCTAGCACTAAAGTGTCTGTGTCCTGTGACTGGCTTGCTGCTGCCTGTGTAAAAGAGTTGCCCATTATTTGGAAAGCAAGATAAAAGATACAGGGAAAGCTCATCAAAGAGTCAAAGCATGTTGCATCCACAGTTAAAACATTTTAAGGGATCATAGTTATTAGAAATTCAAGTTTTTCAAGTATTAAAAATAAATCTTTAATTCCCCTGCAGATTCCTAGTATCCAGAGTATTTTATAGAAACATCTGGATAAAGGAATAAAGGCAAATCCATTGTGTTTCTAGACATTCCTGGAGCACTGATGTTCTTGAGATTATGCTATTGGATTACTGGTATAAAAATAATAAATATTTTCAGTACTTAAAGCTGTAATGCTTTATGTTGGATTTGAATTTTGGTCTCATTTTAGTAAAAGGTGGATGGAGATTCAGAGTCTCTTCCTTAGCCAGAAGGATGTAGGGAGTTTATTACTTTGTGACCTATATTTTTCTCCTCTATATTATTTGAAAAGTTCTTTAGTTACTTCCCTGCTCTTCAGTCAATCTTTTATAATAGCTGTCAAGACAAAAATGTGGTTAAGACTCTGCCCCTCATTTCCATGACATATGAAAGTGAGGGTTTGTTAATCTATGCTAGGAATGCTGTAAAATATTCTGGTCTTCAAAAATGCATTAATTTGTGTTTCTTGTTTTAAGTGAAGGGCAATAATACATCCAAGGAAAAGCTGTGTCTCACACAGAAGAGGTGAGAGAAGCAAGATCTTTGGATATAATTTCACAAGGTTTTGCAATATTACAAATGCATTTTCTACAGGTCACTAAGCTAACCAGGAACCTACTGATATAACTGGTTCAGGCTCCTATTTATTGACAGAAAATGTATACAAGCCTGGCCAGAGGCACCAGGGCTGCTCAGCCACAAATTTCAGCCTGTGCCCAGAATGTTGCTCTGCCACAAACACATGGTATGGCCACAGAGCCACCCTGAGCCCTTCCCTGTCTGAGAGGGAAACACGAGGTGCAGCAGCTCAGAGCTCCATTTGTGCCAGGTCTTCACCCTTCCTGCTCACCACATCCCCAGGGAGCAGCAGGGTGCTGTGGAAAGTACTGGCAACCAAAGGCAGCAGTGCAACAGCCTAAGCCAAATGGCTCCAGCCCAGTTTTTTCACTTTATCCCCTTTACTGTTCCCTCTCCTGTTGTTGCTTTTTTTTTTTTTTCTTTTAACATGCAAGTTGCCATGAAAAATTTGTTAATGAAATATTTGCTTAGAAGTCTGCTCTGGGCTAGGCTGATAACCTATCTGTGTTTGAGTTTGGCTTCCCATATTCTAAATACTCATCTTCTCTCTGTTTAGCTTATTGATTGGTTTGGCAGGAAAAGCAGCCTTGTCATCAGTGACCAAGGTCAAACCAAACAAAAAGGGACGAGGAGGGGGGGAAAGGAAAGAAGTTGGACGGATGAGCTCAGTGAGACAGGAGTGGAATATCTGACCTCCTGCAGCTTTCCTTTGGGAGATGGGTCCTGGTGTGCCCAGGAGCCTGCTGGCTTTTGCAAGGTCACAAGAAATCACTGGCATCATCAGAACCAGCACTCAGAAACTGCAGGAGAGACAAGAGCTGAGAGTCAGTCAGAACCTGCACAGGGAAGAGGTGGACATGACCACACCAAGGCTGGCTGCAAATGCCCTCAGGAGTATCTCCTGAGAGACCTGGTGCAGGCCAAATGGGGTGCTGAGTCAAATGTCTCACACACCTAAAACTCAAAACTTAAAGCCCATATCTACATATACAAGTAGCAGTCACCTGTTCCCAGAGATGGTTTCTCAGAGAGCCCTGCAACAGCATCAAAAAACAGCAGTTAGTAGTTTTTTTTCCTTGAACACAAATAGATGTGGGCTCATGCATCTAATTCTCCAGATAAATTTTACAGATTTTGGCCTCAAACTTTCAGTTCTACTCCTAACATCACAAAAAAGGTATCTATTGAAAATGAGTCAGGAAGTTTAAAGGGCTAACCCAGGCACATGCAAGATGCAAGCACAGGCTCCCAGCAAGGCAGTGGATACCTTCCTATCATGCCAAGTTCAACCTGGTCTGGGTGGAGTTTTGTATCACCTGAAAGTCTCAGTCCAGAAAATTAATATAATGCCATTATAGCCATGTAGTGAATTCTACCTAAAAATGCAGATGAATCAATGAAATATGTCCAGAACTGTATGAAACCCATTGGAAAATCCTAAACATAAGGTTAAGCTTCACTACATCACCCTTTCAAACCCCCTTGCAAAATATTTTTATGTTTATGTAATTCAGTGTGAACAGCAGTGTGCCATTTCACAGAAGAGATGTGAAACTGCAAGGGAAGGTTATATCATGGCTAAGAAAACAGAGATCAGCTGTAATGTAGTGTAGCAGTACCTTACTGTAAAGCAAATGTACTTTCTGGTTTTTGCATACTGTACAACTGAGGTGTTCTGAAAGGAAACTGCAACAGAATAGAGCTGCTAAATAAAATACCTAGCAATATTGTTATCTGGTACAATACATTCATGTTAGTGGCTTTACAAATGAATAAGACGGTGCCAGAGGCTAATAATTATGTGACATGAACTGACTGTTAAATCCTGCAGTCTTTACTCAATATTTATATAGTCCTGACTTGTGGGGAGTTCAGCTTGATAAATGTCAGAGTAAAAGAAGTAAAAGAGAACTAAATCCATTCCCAGGTTTCTCTTTAATCTTGTTACTTTCCTTCCCACTAAGGGACTAATTCAGTGATCAGTGTGTTATTCACAGGATACTGAAAATATTATTTTAGCAGAAGTGCTTCATAGTTTATAGCACATGACTATAGCATTTGAGGAAATCAGCTTCACTGACCCAGCTTGACATATGAGAGAGAGGAGTCCAACTTCCTACCTGCCAACATGGTCTCATTAACAAACTGAATAAAAAGGGTCCTCACCACAGCAAAGAAAACAGATGCAGAAAGATGCTGCTTATCTTTAGAAGGTGACACCAATTTATCCAGGAAATAGTAATTCTTCTCTCTGCCTCCCAACCCACATGACTTAAAAAAGATAATATTTTTCAAGGAATGCAGAAAGCAAAACAATTTTTTGTACACAAGGTACTGGAGACAAGGTTATCTGACAACTGCCCAATTTGCATAAGCAAAGGCCAAAGGCTGCACAAGTACATAGACCTCTATTTTTAGCAAGAGCAAGTTCCTTTGGTGGATTGACACTGAAACACATTGCAGAGGATGATTTTAAGGATGAGGTGCAGGCCATGTCTCTGAAAATTAGGCCCTGTCAAAGATGCACCACTGGGAGCTCTCAAAATCACCAGTTGTTCTTCATCCTTTGGGGCAGGAGAACCTGACCTTCCCAAAGGGTTGCAGGATGAACCTCATGAGACAATTTCAAAGGCCTCTCTAATAATCTGGGCCTATGTGTATGGTGCTGATTTCCACTGCAGAAAGATTTACTCAGGATTACCCAAAGAAGATGGAAAACTGGGTAACAAGATCAGAAGAAATGAGATGTCCCTGAATAAACCAAGGCTCTGGTGTCTGACACGTGGATTTAGCTGCCCTCCGCCAAGAGTGCTTTAATTTGTATCACTGTAATCGGGTTAAGAATTATTGTAGCCAAAGTAATTAGCAGCAAGCTACCAACGAGCTTCTTGACACAGAAAGCAAACGGGTTTCTCCTCCAAGTATTTGCCCCCCGAGGGCTGGGAGGTAAAGAGGAGAAGGAGGGAATTAGGGGTGACCTTGCATTAATGAACAGCAACGTGCTCCTGGATCAGTGGGCAAACCTGGCATAGCTCAGAGAGGAAGCATCAACTGTGTCATCGAAGTATCTCTGATATCCATGGGGGTTTTGCAATGGATGCTTATGCAAAAGAGGTAAACACAAATGAGGCTGGTGCAACAGAAAAAAAAGGAGCTACAGGAAGAGAGAGAGAAGGTGTGAGGATGTAAACAAAAAATAAACAGAGAGATTGCTGTGGGGTGGTTTATTTAAAGAGTCCCTACATTTGCATTATTGGATTAAGCATTTTGACCAAAGTTTGTAGAATTTATTTTGGCCAAAAATGACTAATATGAATATTGGCCTCATGCCTGAATAAAGGAATGTAGTTTCTCTCTCTAATCAGGTTGCAACAGATAAAGGCTAAATAGAAATGAGTAATTCACCGTGACTCAATATTACATGGGCTGTATTTTAAGAGCTGAATTCAAGTGCATTTCTGCTCTTTATTTCAGCTGTGCTATCTTTCCCTTACCCTCGCCACACTGTGTGTCAGCCTGGCTTGGCAAAACACAAATAATTTTCTTCTACAAACCTGATGTACTTTTTAGGAGACTCTGTCTTCCTGGAAGCAAAATCAATTCAAGTATTCAGGAGGCCTCTAGTGGCTTATAGTTTCAGAGGAAGTTTCCTCTGAAGCCTAGTGAGCCTGTGAGGCTCAGAAAACACACAGAAGGTCAGGGAAACAAAAGGGACTCCCCACTTGTTGATTAATGCCATCGACTATAAGCAACAAAGCTTGATCTCTGACTTCAGTATCTAGGAATCTGGCCCTCAAGGCCCGAGATACATTTACACAAAACACCCAGAACGTGCAGAAGAGAACAATAGGGTCTCAGGCTTCTTGGTGTTTTGCATGTTTCTAAGCATATACTGGGAAAGAATTACAACGTGATGAGCCCTATATTTGAAACAGCTGTCAAAGGGGAGCCTATGCCAGTTTCATTTTGATCCACAAATATAGATGCTTTCTATTACTGACACCAGACTACGCAATAGGTTTCCAATGTGGTGCATGAGTGCGTAATCCTCCATTTGCAACTCCTCACCCCATTCCCACACCAGGAGAAGCAGATATGGCCAACCCTGACTGGGGTAATTGGCATCAGGCAAGCTATTGCTGTTTCCAACAGCTGAGGCTCTGCCCTGTACCCTACTATACACAAATACATGTTACATATTCCCTGAGAACCTGGATCACCTGTAGGCTATATTTACACGCAGGGTTATTAAAAAGTAAGAGAAGAGTAATCACAAAAGAAGGTGAGAGAAATCAAGTCCTGCTGCTCCTCTGGCGAGTTTTGGCCTAGAGAGTCAATGCTTTCTTCATCACATATGTATTTCCCTGGACCTATTTTTATATGTCATAGGATAGTCGAAGAAATGTCCTTAATTCCCGGCACTTTGATTCACCTCCACAAACTAAGCCTTGTTGTAGGTGACTTAGCAACCATGTGATGCACCTATTATTAGAACAGAGTTAGCCCTCCAAGCCCCCAAACTCCTGCCTCCCCTTGTCCTTATATATATATCTGTCTCCTAGCAGAAAAGTGGCACATGACCTCCTATCCTCAAGAATACTTGGCACAAGTCCCTACTTCTCAGCCGAAGCTATTGTTCTGGGAGAGAATGACACAGGCGTGCAAGAGTCTTGCTGACACTTTTGACTTTAAACATGAAATGCCATTAATCAATCAGCTGCATCTGTTTGGAAAAATTAAGTGGCTGGAATCAAGGCAAACACAATAAATAATCCTTAGGCAAACAGGAAAGAAAATAAGGGAAGACATGCTTTTGACTTCTTGTTACTTCAGATTCATTTTATTTATCTTTCACGTCCTCCTCACAAATATTAGGGCTTACCAAGTGTGCAGTATGAAGATACCAAACTGTAAAGGCTTATGCAAAGTACTGCCACCAAATAAAAGGTGCTAAGCTTGCAAGATATAAGTGTCTGCCATGGAATTCACACATGACATGGCAGCAGAGGGGGTCTGAATTCACAGATGTGAACCAAACCAGACTCACAGAATGTCTGGGCGTCACTTGAAAGGTTGATTTCTCTTGCTATTCAGCGAAGTTGCAGATGTAATTTATGGTCTCAAAAACATGTTCATTCCTGCTACAAAGGCTTCAGAGACTTTATACTACATGGAATCATTCCTGACAGGTGCTCATATCCATCAAAATAAGCATCTAGTAGATTTCAAACAACCCAAAGTTCCTTGCAAGGTGGACACCCACACAAACAGCACCTCAATATTTAAGAGCCTGCTGCTGTCACCTCTTTGCAGGAATGAATGGAAAAATACCAAGCTGCACCTTGTTGTGGAAGAGTATCTATCTCTGCCAGGAGGAAAAAAACAAGGAATAACTGTGAACAAAACATCAGGCTCAAGAGGGTCCCTGTCTTCCACACAGTCTCTTTGTTTTTTGCACAGCTGGAGTCAAGGATTGGAGTCCAATTGTATTGGCCCCTGTGACTGGTTCAACAGGGAAAGAAGATGTGTGAAACATTCCCTGCTAGTGGAACAATGTTCAACTCTTCCCCAAACCATCAGGCTTGTGGCCATGCAGACCTGAAAGTCTGGTGTGGAGAAGACACAGAGAAGCCTCATTCCCCTCCCCAGCTGCTGCTGGCCTGCAGAGGATGGGAAAAACAAATCTAACCAGTTCCTAGTGTGGACACATTCAGCAACTAAACTGTGCCCACCCACCTATTTCACACAGGCCATTAAAGGAGAGCCATTTCAAACCAGGCTGATGACACCCTCAAATTTCCATCTCACCACCAATTCCTGCTACAAGGATCTGCCTGAGCATTGTAAAGTAATGGTATCAGTGATATGTATGGGTCAGAATGACACAGGAGCAGGGAGCGGGGAAAAACAGGAGCAAAGCATTGTGAGGCCATCTCTCTTTCTAAAACACATCATGTTTGGTTGACTGTTAAACTATTTGATTAGTCCCAATCTGAAATAAGAATTTGTTTCTTTTTTTTTTTTGAGGTGTTTAATCCTTTTGAAAACAACATTTCAAAATAAAAAATGCCACTTTGAACTCTGCACTTGCTTTGTACTGGCTGAAATTCATACAAGCAAAACACTTCAACTTTACAGAAAAACAAACAGAAAAGGGTGAGGAGGGAACTAATCTATAGATATTTTTGGTCCCTTCCACATTCTGCATTTCAGAGTGGATTTCCTATTTGCTCAATAACAGAGCTTGCCAATCCCTACGTGTTCCTGGAAAGCAGAATGAATGTACCTATGGCTTGGCCATGGACGAAGACTCATCTGGCATAAGTTTAACTTTCAGCTCTGTTTGTGTCCTTACAGAATGCACTTCACCTCTGATGCCTCTCTTTCCTCTTCCACCATCATATTTAGGACAGAAATACCCTATTGCTCTTATGTGTTTCTGCTGTAACAGCTGCCACAACATTCCTGATAATATCTAGATAAATGAGAGTTTGTAGGAAGAGCTAGTATCTTTTATGAGACTAGCTGATACAACTGTCAAAAAGGAACAAGTTGTGGGGTTAAGGGTCCTCCTTCAGGTACACTAGAGAATGTGCTAGAGCACTCCAGTTCCAACAGCATTTCTGCTACTGGATAGAAAAACAGACAGATTTGAGATGTCCCTCTCACTCCCTCCATAAACAACAGAAAAAGTAATAGAGTGACATACATATTTTTGAAGGAAATAAAAGGTTAAGAAAATAATTGTGGAGAGTCTTCTTTATCCTCCAAACCTTTAGTATGTGTAAAATGAATCTGCAATAACAGCTCTCCACAATGCCAAAACCCCAAACTGCTGTCAGTCATTCCACTGGTAGTTGCCTGGGGCAACTGCTTTCACAATTATCAGTGGATTCACGAACTTGCTGCAGTAACAAATGATGCAACTGATTTTTTTGGTTTTTGATGGTCAGGTTGCAAGTGAGCACAAGAATATTCTGACTTTTTAATCAGCAGCACATAACTATATGAGAAACCCTCTTTATATCAGGCACACCTGTTATAGGCCATGGCCAAGGCCATGCTATGTCAATTTGACAGATATATGCCAAAATACATGGATCATAGAAATGGAAACTAGATCTGTGGCTATGGTGCTCCAAACAAAGCAGTGATTCCAGGAAGATTAGCTAGTACACAAGACAGCACAAGTTAAAAGCCCTTGATGGTACCTTAGCATATTTTGACTTTTCTAGTAACCTAATGTTAAATAAGCCCTTTCCTGTAGAAATAAGATGCTTGGTTTACAATTTCTGATCTTTAGACAAGCCCTCTTGTACCATGGGCAATAAAACAAGCTCAGGGTCAACAAGTTCACTGTAGGAAACAGCTAAGGGTTTTCATGAAGAAAAACCAGGTCCTGAATCCCAGCAGAGGGTGACATTCCTATGTGCTCATCCCTGCTTTGGAACAAGCGACTCACAAACTTAATCTCTGCCACAGAGCTCTTCTAAATACAGGAAAACTAAGGTTACACCAAGTTTAATTCAAGGAAGAAACTTCCCCAATGGATAATTAATCACTTCAACTACTGCAGTAGACATCTCCCTTTAATGTTTACAGTGTGTTTGAGTTTTTTCTTGCAGCAGTTTTAAAATCAGAGTTTATCAAGCCAGTTATTTCTAAATGTCCTATATTTGGTTTAGGGAGATTTGAATGTACAAACCAAGACTCAGTGGTATTTTTTTTTTTTTACTAAAAATAAAGCTTTTGCAATACTTGTTTTCTAGCATGTTTGCATAAAGCTAAAGGTCCAGCTGATCACACAGTGCAGTCTCTTAAAGATGAGAGGAGCAGCCACTAATTTCATTGTGGTTAAAATACTTGGCACATCAGGCCAAGATGAGAGAAGGGACAGAAGAGTTTAAGGGTCTAACACACAAAAACATGAAATCCAGGATATGTTGGTGGCAATTCTAGTACTGAACAACAACCAATAAATTCCTCAGATGCCTTATTGAAAAAACATCTAGACATGTAATCTTTGCCAAAAACACTCTTCTGGAGACAGCTACTTTGTGATGCACATAGTGATAATTAAAACTCTGAAAATAAGAACCAAATTCCATTAAGCCTGAACAGAATGTGCTGCTTTATAATTGAAGTTATGTCAGCAAATAAAGAACATTCTAGAATCACATAGGGACCAGGTTTCATTCTCATTTACAGCAGTTTTATCTACAGACCTTTCTGTCTTGTTCTCTGGAGTCACCCCAAAGTTCCATGAATTTAGAGAAAGTTGGGGAGTCAAGAGGGGTTGGAAAGGTGGTAGAAGGAACACTGAAGTGTAGAAATTGTACACCAATTGTAATGGCAGGGCTGTGTTTCAGGGTCCTTGCAGCCCAGACTGGCAAGGCTGTTTGCTGTCCTCTGGAAGAGCTGAAATGTCCCAGTGATTCAGCTGCAGAGAGACACAGATCTGCTGGAGAGTAAGGAATATTGACTAGTGTGCTCTTTGCCAGCTCTGCCTAATAGTGGCTTTCCATTAACTGGGCCATTTGGAGAGTCACTCCCAGACAGAGATTTCCATCTTATTGGGCTTGTGTTTGAACCATTTCCATTTCTGCTTCAGGCTTAGTTAATCCAAACATATGCTTAATCACACCTACTTCATGCAGACTTAATCTCCCTGTTTGGTTTCTGTTCTAAATTCCTCAGAATTTTCATCCTAACCAGACACAATGGGCTCCTCTAGACCCAAGAGACTACCAGTGTACACTGAGGGACATTAGTGCAGATTTCATACACCAAACTAAGCATTCAAGGAAAGACTTACACCTTCCCAGGTGAAAGTTGATTTCTGCATTTATAATTCATTATATGGCTTAAACCTGTGATTTAAGGGGTTGTAAGCCATGGCCAAGTCAGCAGTGATACTTGTCATCCTTTCTCAGACCTGAATTGAGGCCCTATGGCCAGGCATAAATCACCAGTGAGAACATATAAAAGCAACTTCTGGACTGTCACGACTCAGCAAAGCACAGAACTTGGATCTTCTGCGAGGGGAAACAATGCCTCAGATGTTTTTGGAGTCTGCAGACATTTCAGACATATTAACTCCAGAGGAATGGAAATTATTATTGCTGCACAGAGATATAGGTGAGAATTCTAAGATGAAATGAGGAAGACCAACACTGAGAGGAAACTTTGCTACTACTGTGAGCAGAACTGACCAAGTTACCCTGGTTCTCAATTATCAGCATAGCAGATTATTTAAGAATTTTATTCCAGCCCAGTCGTGGAATAAACCATGTTAACATGTGGTATTGAGGTTTCTTATTAATTACAGCTGCTGTAATTTAAGCTTACATACTGTATTTTGCTACTGGGGCAGGTTAATATGTTTTGCCTCATAATTAAAGTTTGCTACTTCTTTAAGCCTCAGTGTAACCAGTCTTTCTTTGCTCAAAAGTTCACATTCTGAAACTGAGCAAAAGACCATAAGGAGAGCACTGAAAGGATGGCTGCAGAAGACTTTTAAAACTAAATTAGAAAGAGCATTATGAAATGCAAGGTAAGTAGCATTGTACTGGCAAGGAGATGGCCTGGTTGATCTAACAGGTCTTTTCCATCACTAACATCCCTTGTCCAGGAACAACCCATTTAATTCCAGGCCAGCCATTTATTATGGCAGAGAAGCAAAGTAGAAGGACATATATTCTACTGGGGAAAACAGCATTTTATTATGCCAACTGAACTCAGAGGACAGGCAGTGAAAACATTCTTTCATTTTGTACCATTAGCTCAGCCAGGCCTCTGCGATGTAACATTCTGTCACTTTCTGTGGATTAGCTCATTTACAAAAACGTGCTGTTTTACTGAAATTAGCACAGAGAGAATATTGCACTTCCCGAGCTGCTGCAGCATAACTGTTTGTCAGGAGATTTATGGGGTGGATTGTTTTCCTGCAATCCAGGATAAGGGAAATACTTAAACAATAACCGCCGTGGGGAGTGTGGACAAGGCAATAATTACTTTCCATGGTGTTAATAAACCTCAAGGCTACTGGCCAAAGTATATTTGCACTGAAGGAGATGTCTGTGGAGATTACATAGGAAATTTTAAGACAGACAAGGGTCAGGAAGCCCATCTAGGTCTGCTTCCTCTGCTGCATTACCAGACACCCCCGCCCACCAGAACTGCTCTCACAAAGTTTTTTCAATCAAGCACTGTCTAGTGTTCACTAGTTCCTTCTTTTCTGTCCTGCTGAGTGACTTGCTCAGCATGCTGACTAAGAGCAGCCATAATTTGGTTGTTATCCTTTTGTTTTCTGCTCAACTTTTAGTTAGAATCCCCTCAGCTGCAAAACTGGAATTCCACACCACAGGAAACACCTAATTTCCGTAAAAATAAGATTGTACAAGAATTATTTAAACACTTAAAACCTGAGTGATTCCTGGAAGCTCAAGTCCTCTAGCTCAACTCAATCATCGTTTCCAGAGTGGTGTGCTCCCAAATCTCTGCCAGCCCTAGCAGAGAGCCCCACATCCCTGAGAATCAAATTGGGATTTTTCAGGCTTCTAACACTCCTGTCACAGCAGCCCAGAGACAAGCCTTGGCTCAAATTAGGGATCACAAAGCTTCGGAGGAGCAGGTAACCAAAAGTAGGCTCAAGGCTTTCCAATGACTTGAAGATTCAACAACACCTTGGGTTGGTGTTTGGATAAGTAACACAGACTACAAAGCCTTCTGTTTGCCACAGGACATCTCCACATGCACCACAGCAAACAGCCAGGCACCTCAGCCTTGAGACAGAGCTCTCCCTTCTTGTGGAGGTCCACCCAAGGGGGTGTCCATGCTTTGACCACGGACTGCCAGGCATTTTCTCTGGAAATCCACTTTCACAGTCGTGTGTCTTTTGCAGCAGAACAAACCAGGCAAGAATTTAGGGATGGTCTGGAATGAAATAAAAGTCAGGTCCTCCATACCATCCTCTGGCAGTAATGCTAGGTCATTTACTGACAGATAAAGCTTGTCTCCAGTGGTAATTGAAAGTTCCTGGGATCATTCTTGGACACAGAGGACAACTGGTATGGAACAGACAACATCTATGCCATTTAACTCTCCTTGTCTTCGAAACAGGGTGGCCACATCCAAAACTCTCACTGTGAAGAGCTTCTGTGCTAAGCCCAAGTCATGCCAGACAATTGTTTAGACACTGGTAAGTGACAAAAGAAAAAGTTTTACCAATAATTTAATCATATAAACAAGCAGGTTCCAGGGCCTGGTCCCACAGACTAGCACCATCTGATATATTGGGATAGACTGGCCAATCTGTAATCTACCCAGGCTTCACACATGTCAGTATTAAGCAGTGCAAAGCTAACAGTTGTTCTTTATGCCCACACCCTCAGTGAGCAGGGCTTTAAAAGGAGATTGTCAGTGTTCTCAGCACTCTGGGACTGGTTATGCCCACAGACATCTCCAAGAAAATGTGCTTCTAATTTAAATGCTGTGTCAAACAAGTGGTTACTGAATTTGAGAATGGATATTGTGATATTCAGCTGAGGCAATTGACTTAGATGTTTGCTCACTACAGGAATGAGTAATCACACAAGTATTTATTGGATAGAGCACATCCCCTTGTTCACAGGAGTGAGCACGCACCAGCTCACACATGTTACCCCACAGGAGCAAACAGGAATGATCATGGGAAGAGATCCTCTCCAAACCCAAGGGCTGTGTGATCTGCTGGTACCCATTCAACCTACCTGCACTGCAGAACATGAAAAATTTCCTGTTGCCTCATCAACTTTAGACTGGATTTTTTCTTCCATCTGAACTGCCCCAGGTAAAAGGAAAAGCCATCTGTGGCTCTCTCAACTCCCTTGGTTTTGTGTGTGCTGCTGGGGCGAGTATCTTCATACCAGCTGACAACTGAGCAGAACAAAGCACAGCTGTATCCTATTCCCAGGACACTCCCTGTCTTCTGCCTTGTGCAGGGAATGGAGAGAACACCTGGTGCAGGAGGCAGACCCAGTAACTCTCATCCTTAGAGATTCTTCATTTTCACATAAATTCTTCATTAAAAATTGTCAGGCAATAGTTGAGAAAGGACTTGGGAGAATAAAAAATAATTTGGCCTCATAAGTCTAGACAGAGAAAACAGCTCTGGAAACCATAGGGAGATTTTATAAGGGCCTTAGGAACAGCAAAATGACACATAAACATACTTGAAGTATTGCATCAAACTCCATTTTCCATTGATTTTAGCAATACTGACTCACACCAGCTAAGAGTCAAGCCCCAGGCTTTTTCAAGAAAAGGTCTGTTCTGTGATTACCCAGGAACATCTGTAGAAGGCAAATAGCAAAATGCAGTATTTTAAAGGTAATTTGACTACAGCTTAGAGGTGTATTTCTTACTGGCCTATGATGAGAAAGTTCCCTATACACAGTCATATAGTCACAATTATTTCTCAATGAGTACAAACATCTTGGCTTGAAGCCATTGGTTATTAGTACCATGGGAAGTCATTATTGCCTTAAACATATTCCCCACAATAGTTAAGTATTTCCCTTATTTCAGGACTGCAGGAAAACAAGACATATATAAACTGAGCAACTTAAAGCTAGCCATGACTTCAGAAGCATTTCACAGTCTTTTCACCCACGTTTGGCCAAATAAAGTTCACTTTCCAGACAAATTGGTTCTTTGTGAGGCCACAGGATGCTGCACAGAAGCCACTCAGTGCATTAGTAGGGCCCAACATGACAGACCGGTTTTGCTTTCAGTTCTCTTCAGTTCAGCTGGCACAATGATAAAACACTATTTTTCTCAATGAATATCCCATCCTGACACTGTTTGCCAGTCTTGGAAGGTCACAAAGCAGTCCTGTGTCAGCCTGACACCTTCCCCCTTCCCCATCTTTCTTCTTCCTCTCTGGGGAAATTTATGTCCGCCTGTGGCATCTGTCCCCTGTCCTCCTTTTGTGAGTATCAAGCCACAGCATACATTACATTTAGCAATGTTTTCTGACCATAAATTACCTTCTCAGCATCTTAGAAGCCTTATGCTCTCCTTCACTGACCTCATGGCCCTGACACTCTGGAAGCATTTTTCATTATCTCTCTTAACCTCCTGTACAAGCTTCCTTTCATTCTCAGCATTTGCTTTTCTTATCTCTTTTTTGCACTCTTAATTTCGTTCTGTAATCTGTTCAAATCTTCTTCTTTCCCTGATGTTTTACACCTTAGGCTTGCTTGCTCCTTACACATCCAGCTCTTTGAGCTGCCCACAGGATTCTGTTCCCTATGGCAGCCCAGTCCAGCTCCCTCATCTCACCCACTTGCCTCATGTCCTTTCCCTTCATTTCTGGATTCAGGGCTGAAGTTTAAGTGCCATCCTCAGCAGCTGCCTATTCCCCAAAACTTTTGCAGCCCCCTACCCTTAGCCTCCCTTGCTTGGGCTCTGAAGCCAGCATGGAGCAATGTGAAGCCACTGCCCAGTGTGACAAACCAAACTGGAAACCTTGGAGTGCACTGGAGTCAGGGCAAAGCCACTCAGTCACCCCAGCCTTCAAACCCCCATCACTGCAGCACTGGGAAATAAACTCTTTCCTTTCTGACTTTTTCCAGTTGGTATTCCTCACTTGCCACTATGAATGGTAATGCTGCCATGGAGGTGAGTTACACAAATGTTAATCCACCCTCCTTTGAAACGGAGAAGGAGTTCAGGTTGAGCTCAAGCCTCCAACAGGTTCTCATTTGCACCCTTCCCAAGAAGAAGTGAACTAAAGAAAAACACTGATTTAGAGATAAAATGGGGCAAATAATTTCAATCTCAATAATGTTAAGGTTTTCCTATGGTACCCTTTTAAATTAGTGGGATAACACTGTTCCCACTGATTACAAGGAAAACTAATCCAATTCACACATATGATTAAATAATAAACTTCCCCTTCTCCACTTCCATTTCCCTGGAGATGTTTTGTGGAAGAAAAATCTCTTCTACCAACGGAAGAGGGAAGCAGCCTGCAGTTTGCTGTGGAGAAAGTTAGCTTCTGTCTGAAACAACATCCTTTTAGTAAATACCATGAAGCAGAAATATTGCTCACATTTCCAAAACCTCACCAAAAAAAGTGACCTTCCACTGGTTCCACCAACAGTGACAAGCTGCTTGGTCTCTTATCATGCTTAGGCTGCCTCATTGCCTGAGCTCACTTTAAATATTGTCTTTTTACAGTCACTCTCAGAAAAGGTGAATTTGAACAAAGTTGTGGAATTGGTTAGCTGGCAGGTAGTTAATGTATAACATATGCACATTCAGAGCAGATCAAAAAACTATTTTGCTAGTGATGTTGTTTTCAATACTTGATCAGTCACAGACAGATCCTTCCTCTTCACCTTCTCATCAAAATGTGGCAAATTTAGTCCTGTTAAATACTAGAGACAGTGATCTCTTCTGACTACAGCTGGTGATCAGATTATGCCCTGAAGCATAATGACTGCTAACACTTCTCCCTTTCATCCCAATTACTGGCCTCTCTGCCACGCACCTACCCCATTCTTCTGAGAAACTACTGCAACAGGCAAAAAAAGGATAAAATTCCACTGTGGTCTAATAGCTTATCTGAATATATTTTATATTGATAATTACTGCAAAATAAATTATGTTGTAAAGGTAAGCGATTTTTTTTTCAGCAGAACTGCTGGGGCAAAAATCAATTTCCTCAAAACTGCAAAGGCTACATTTCTCAATAAACAAAATGTACCTTTTTAAAGTGTAAAGTACTGAAGTTTTAAATATTCTTGAAATGCCATCAAAATCAACAGAAAACACCTTTGGACACTGAAATGCAAACATTTTTTCACTGTTAAAGAAACTTAATATTAAAATTATTTGCCTTTTAGGAATCCAGGGAGAAAAGTGTGGGAAATAAACAAAAATATTTTTAGGGAACATGCAAAGCAATTTTTCAATTTTAAACTGGAGAGAAGGAACAATCAGCAATGAGTAATATTGTTGAGGAGTGAAAGCATTTCAAAGAAAGAGGAAGGATGACAGTGTTTCAAAGCAGAATGAGGAGGTAGAGAAGCACCCTGTCTCCCACACCGGATTAGACCAGCAGCTCATCTGCTTCCAGTGGCTTGAACCAATGAATCTCTAATAGCGGATCAGTGTTCAGCAGATCTCAGGTCAGACACAGCATATTTCATCTTAAATCTTTGCCTTTAGCTATTATATAATTTTTAGGAAATTCATTAGCCAAATAAGAACCTATTCTAATCTTTAATCTCACTGAATTAATTCTCTCAACAACATCCTGTTGCAATGACCACTACAATTTATATGCTTTTTTCCCTACATGTTTTCCTGGTATTTGTCTCCTTCCTAAGAAAGACAAGTCAAACCCTTTCATTTGCTCTCATTAACCAGTTCTTTTCTCACTTTCATATCATCTCCATTGCCTTATCTGAAGAGCAAACACCACTGAGGAGCAGCTCCTTTTGACTTTATGTAGGTCAAAACTGTTTTCCCTTCTTGACTCAAAACACATACATGTAGGTGCATTTACTTGACAAGAAAAAGATATTTAGGAATAGAGGAGAGTATGTGGCTAAAGAAATAGTGTCTTTGGCTTTTCTCATGATTGTGACCTCAAAAATCCTGGGTGACCAAAGGACAGTTACTGATGGTGAGAAGAGATCTGCCACAACCCAGAGGTGGCCCTGATTGCAGGTGAGCAGAGGGGACTCACAAGGCAGGGGAAGTGATACCAGGCCAGTTAGCCATGAGGCAGTTCTCTCCATACACATTTCTGTGCCTTTACTTGCAGCCCTTCACTGCCACCACAGTGCCCAGACTCACCCAACCTAAAGCAGCCCACTGCATGCAGGTTTGTATCATCAGCAGACTGCACCAACAGGATTCTGTTCTTTCCCTCAGACTCCTGAAAGTAAGAAACAGTTGATTTGTGGCCCTGTTTCCTGAGGATATGCAATAGGTGCCCACTCTCTCACTGAGAATGAGCTCCCTATTCCCTTTTACTCACCCAGTACAGTGCCAGTTTGATTGTGTCAGGATAGACTGGCTAGTTCTCACCTCTGAGGCTTGCTGCCTACATTTCCCTGTCCCTGACTCCCTGACTTGCCTGATGGCTCTCCCAGCCTCACTGCACACTGACATCACCCCTGGTCAATAGTCTGGGGTTAATTTTTGTCTCTGTGTCTGGCCATTCTCAGCCAGCTGAGCTCCAAATCATGAATCTGTTCCACACCTTCTTCTCAACAGCCTTCAGTTAATAAAATTCTTTCTTCTGACCCTGTTTGGTGGGGTGACCTAGCAATGTAAAGATGTTTGCTACCAAGGCCAGTCCCTTGAGTCTGCATTTGACTGTTCTTTTAGTAAAGCTTCTGATTTATGTAATAACTTCTTTCCTTTATCCTTCCAGTCATGGGAAACATTAGGAAATCCCCCATTGCCAATTTACTCTCTCATTGCTTCTGGTTCCAAGACATAAGAGTTATACTTCAACCACAGCCTTCCAGACCATCCTTCAACAGTTGCCACAAGCTACTCATCCCTGCTCTCCCTGCCATGCCACCCATTGGATTTTCCTTCTAATTTACTAAACCTTCACTTTTAGTACAATAAGCAAACACTAACATCAAACTGCTCTGCACTAAAGATCACAGACAGGGAATTAAATATTGTATGTTCTTCATTCATCTTTAATACCATTACAAGTCTGTTAAAGGATTTGTGTCCATTGAACAAAAAAGCTAGAGGCATTACTGCAGCTGAATTCAGATTGCTAAATGTTTAACAAAGATGCTGACTTTACAAAAGCTGGAGTCTCTGATCTCTCCTCTTGAAAGCTATTCAGGTTGGTTGCAGGGGAAAAACTATGTCATGGGCACCTGGGCACCTGCATTTTATTCTGTCTCAGTAACCCCCTCTCAGAGGAAGTGAAGCCATAAGGTCCTGTCCCAGTAACAATTAAGAGAAACTAATGAAGAGCTGGTTTATAGCCTTTCCCCAATCCTGATGTCCTGTCTGTGTCTGGAGGGCAAATATAAAACATGTTTTTCTGTGCTACAGAAGGAAGTACAAGTAATTAGTCCTCACCACACAATTCACACACGAGGTTAATCAGGCCCCTCACTGGTTTTAGAGCAGAGGGGACAAACAGGAGGCTGAGTGCTCAGCCAGAGGAGGAGGTCACCACGAGCAATGGGGGAGGCAAATGGAAGTGTGTGTGCATCAGCAAAAAAGGGATCTGGGTGAATGTTTTTAGGGAACCTAGCCTGGCCCTTTCTTCTTAACATTATCCTGCCCTTATCAGCTCTGTGATCTGTGAGTGATTGTCAGAGGAGCCCCTTTAACCTGCCAGTCTCACAATTGTGCAAAAGGGCCTATTGCTCCACAGAGCTGCTGTTCTCTCTTACAGACCCAGAAAAGGCACCACACAAAATTTCCCCATCCCCAGATCCACCAGCCTGCTGCCCTTCTCTCACCCATGGTGGGAGGCAGCACTTGAGCTTCTCCAGATTTCTTGGCTCAGAACACACCAGGTAACACATCAGGGACACACCACATGGGGAACAGTATTTTCTGTGCTCAGAAATATCAAAAGTACTGGTGTTCTACTTGGAATAGCTGCAATTCCAACTCAAGAGAGATTTTACTCACCTTAATACCCCATGAAGGCTGACTAGAGTTTTCTTTCTGAAGCATTGCTTTTATTCCTTCAACTTGCACATACAACACCAAGCTAGTTCTGTAATACCTTATATAAATCCAGGATTTCCTAGGAAGTGCCAGAGGCTTTCGTGATGGGAACCTTTGCTCCAGGCTTTGTATATTTGTATACAAATATGTGTATTTGCACACATCTTGGCTGCAAGATGTGGCATGTCCACCTTCCAGTTCATTGCTGAGTTTGTCCACTGTTAAAAAATCTGGACTGAGTCCACTGGGCTCATGAAACATCAGCAAATACCATAAGAAACCAAAATTTCTTTGGTCTTCAGAGCACACCATCCTCTGAAATTAGCCATTTGGACTAACTGTTTAGAAACACCTATTACAGGCTTTAAACTCTAGCATCTCTTTTCAGGTTTTCCTCATGCAGAGCATTTCCCCTCCATGACCATCTTTAGTTTTCTTTATTAAACTAGTCTATTAAATAGCTATATCATAAAGATCTGGCTATACTACCTGAGAATTCACTCAGTTCTTACCTCCAAAATCCATGAGCAGCTTTTCTTTGGAAACACTCAACTCTTAAAATACAGGGAGTTCAGTTACTGTTCATGGGTTTGCTCAGATGGAGCAGCTCCCTGGCTTTATGAACACAAAGTTCACTGCCTGTCTCATAAAACTTGCAACAAGAGACAGTTTGCTTTCTGAAGAAGAGCCCCACACGGTATTTTTGGTGCAAATAAAAGATTTTTGCTCTGTTTCTACAGGACATTCACTACATTTTCTTTAAACAGCTGTGAGTCCAGTTTGTGTCAGGCCTTAACAATCATATTGTTGCAGTAATATGGTGTTCCTTCTGTATTTATTTTACTACCCCATCAGTATTTCCTCATCACTCATGTATTTCTCTCAGCAGTATGTTTTCACACTGGCTTCTGTTGCCCTCAGTTTTTACAGGTAAAATCCATGCATATATCCTATAATTGCACACACATAACTTTTTCAAATTTCTTAGCAGCTAACACAGTCCAGATGATTCCAAGGCTGGTGCACACAATCCTGCTAAGAAGCAGAGGGAAAAAAAACTAACCTAAAACTTTTCTTTACTCTGGTAAATATAAGATGAGGCATTTCCTCTCCCTGTTTCAGGCATTGTTCACTCAGTATTAGGCTTTTCCTCCTAATTCCTTTTTTCATCCTGAATAGTTTTTTACTCCCGAGCTAGTCCTATTGACTTAGGTGGTACTCCAGAGAGGGTGAGGGATTTGTCAGTGAGGATCAGATTGCAAAGTCAGGGCCTAGGATTGTAAAATCTTCCTTGTCTGGCATTCCAGTGTGAAGTACAGTGAGCACTTACCCTGCTGGGGGATGGATGGCCAGCACAACGATATCGGTGTCAGAAACACTCGTAGTGCTTTTCAACAGTATGCCAGGCAAGGAAGGTTTCCAATCTCTGGCCCTCACCCTGCAATCCAATCCCCACAAATAAACCCTCACCCCTGTACAAAGTATTATTGAAGTTAATGGGGCTCTAAACAGATACAGGCTCTTTCCTGAGCGACACAAATGGAAAGACTGTGAGGTTAAGGCACAAAGGGGCTAAAACTTGACAAAGCCCTATGCAAGTGGCTTTAGTTTTCAGCTAGAGAAGTTTTAAAGCAAGTGAGCTGATCATAAGGGGTGTGAAAGTGATAATAGAGAGAAAATGGAAGGTTAAATGCTTGGTCTCCACAGATTATTTGCATTGTTTCCCACAATGGTCAAACACTCACGGATCTCTGTTTTTTACTCCACTCCTATGACTGAAGCTCCACTTACAGCCCAGATCTGACCCTTTACCTGCTGCACAGCAGTGGGATGCTGAAAACTGCACCCATCCTTTAAGCTTCAGTCCAATGGAGAGCTTGTTTCCATGTCACTTGGAGCATGTGAATCCGTGCCATTGTCCTTATTAAGGCTGCCTGAGTGCCTGCAGTTACACACACTTAAGAGTTTTGCTGGATGAGTGCTCTTTGTTTCTCAAAGGCAGAGGAGATGCAGGCCTGGAAACACCAACCAGTAAAAGTCCACCCCTCATTTGTCTCAGTTTTATAACTTTGAAACTCTTCCTTCACTTTGGTAATAATGTAAAGTATCAACTAAAAATTGCAATGCATGCATTTCATTTGAGTTTTATTGCCTTAACAGACAGCATTAGATTACAAAAGAGGACATTTTTCTTCTCAGTTTTAGCTTATTCTTATGATTTATGATTAGATACAGCAAGAGTTCATAAACTTCCCTGACCTGCTGACAGTTTTTACAGGCTCCTTGATTTATTTCCATCTCAAACTTAACAGCTTTCATGTGACTGATATTCCTAGAGTCCTGGCATGGCTGCAGCACAGCCTGAAAGAGCTCCTCTAATCTCCATGTTACTAATTTAAATGAAGTCTTGGTCTGTTGTTTAAAAAAGACATTCGTCATCTCACGGAGGTTTACAGATCCTCTTGTAATGTAATGTCAGACACTTCTGAGATATGAGTTTTATAAAGCCTCCCGATATTGAGTGTTGTAAGACACACCAAGGTCACTTCAATATGCCAAAGGAAAAAAAAACATTTGTAAAACAAGAGAAGAGGAATTCCTAAGAAACTGCATTGTACCAGGGACATTTAGAAATGATTTATACCATCTGTGAGTACATTTCAAAGATAAATCTGGTACTGGGGAGAAAAGCAGGGGGAGGATAAATTTGAATCCAGAAAAATCCACAGACACTCAGCCAACAGCTATGAGTTCCTGATAAAAAACAACTCACAGAGCAATATTCTCACAGTCATAGAGGTTGCAGCATCAACAGTTTCCCAGTGTGCTCCGAAGCTACTGTGCTAACTAAGGCTGCTCTTTCAGCAAAGATGCAGCTGGCATTCTGTTTTCATTGTACACTTTCCAAACAACAAAAAAAAGAGATACATTTTGTAATAACAAAGACCTAACTGGTAAGAGAGAGAGGAGGGAATGAGAGCAAGAGCGCCGTAAGAAAAGTGGGTGTCTCTCCAAGCTCACACACCACCCAGCTGAAGTCAGGAAGATATCATTACTTTTGTCTCTAGAACATTTAGAAAGTGGCAAAAAGTAAGTGACTGGAAGGTGTATGAAGGAAAACATCAGGTAGGTTTACTTTGAGACCAATAGATAGAGTAGAGAGAGAGCAAGACCCATAAATATCCATGGGGCTTTGGAGGTTCTGCAGTGGGGATGCTTAGACATTGGAGGTCAACTGTGATCAAGCCTTAGTCTGACAGAAAATTGCCTTTGTAGTATTTGTAGATCAGTTAAGAAAAGACAAGCAACACTAGGTTATGACACACTGGAGATATAAATACAGGTTGCCCAGATCATATGATTGATTGAACCCTTTTATTTTTGCTGAAGAAATTTAGCTAGTTGTTGCTGGCAACACACACAGAGAACTAAATAAACGTTACATACAGTAGCTTGTCAGAATTTATAAAAGAGCAATCGACATTTGCTTTACTGTCAAAACATCAGCCTACGAGTTTCCTCTCTTTGGAAGGAGAATGTGGGAAATAAAAGAATGCTATACAGGGTATTACCTTTGAATCACAAATGGGGAAGCCTGCACCAGAAATGAGAGCTGCTCTCATGCACTGAGCTCTGCCTGTCCTCTAACCAAGCAAGCTGCTCGTGAGCCTTGGTGCTGCAACCCACCAGCAGCAGTTCTGTACAGCTCAGAATATAGAGACCAGTGTGGATTTAGCACAGAGCTTCCTATGCCACAGTCCAAACACAGATACTTTCACTGCAGATAGATGTGGAAAAGCAGTGCTGTGAAGTGCCTGCAACTACATTGCAGTGAAGTGGATTATTAAGAACACGAGACTTTATGCCTAATTTCAGAGTTTGCACATCTATGGGAATTAAAGTCCACAGATCTCATTCACAATTACACCAAATAAATCCTAAGATTTCTTTCCACTCTCCAAACAACATAAAAGAGCCATGTTGCACATGAAATAAAAACTCCCAGCAGTTTATCTTTCTAGGATTACATAGTGTTTTCAATGTAAAAATCACATCCTCTGTTGGGCAAAGGTTCATTTTACAGACCAGATCTATTGGATCAAAACAAAGACTGCAGTAAATCAGCTTTGTGGAGCTACGTGATTTTCCCTTGCTGGACTATATCTCAAGAACCACCTTTCAGGCATTTGTGTAGGAGGAAAAGTTTGTTATTAGTATTAGCCTGGGAGATGGGTATTATTCCCCAGGGAGTAAAAAAGAAAAAAAAAAGCCCAGCATCCCATGACATACCTCTTCTCACTCTGATAAGGGCACAGAACATGTGTGCACAGACAGATCAGTTGGCAGCAAGTCTGTCCTGCTGCATTTAAAGACATTGCATTAATTAACACATTTCTAAAGAAGTACTTGTGTTTCTGTGTGCGTATTTGTCCTTTCTTACAGGATTTCTCACAAGGAAACCTTGAGTGGCAAACCCACCTGCACCAAGCCTCTGGAGAACAGGGAGTTCAGTGGGGCTCAGAAGCCCACAGTTACAACTTGTAATCCAAATGAAGATGTACCTGAACACACATCCACTCTTCACCTCTTCCCATGGGCTTGCCAGGGAACAATAGAATTGGGCAACAGGTCAAGGACAACCTCTTTTTCATCCCTCCTTTCAGTTCTAACTTTTTCTCACTTCTGCCTGCTGTGAAATGAGTAATATCTGCATTTTTGGTCACATAGGGCAAATGCTGTTTCTGGCAGGAGAATGTGCCCTCCTATGGAAAGATTTGAGGTCTTAAAATCAGTAGCATAGTCCACTACACTTGTGTTAACCCTCTTTTCTATGTTTTTCATTCCTTCTTAGAGGAAAAGGAGACTTGACAATAACCTAGTACTTTATTGAGGACACATATCAATGTCTCTCTTTTTAACTGTGGAATCAGCAACCATTGCAATGCCTTTACATTATTTTTTTCTAACTTTAAAGGTTAAAAAAGGGTAAAGTTCAAATATATTCCAGGCCAGACAAATTCCTTCAAACAATCTGAGTCACATTGTGAACAGCTTCTACATTTTTCAGTAAGGCAAAATATATCTGTCTCTGGGGCAATGCATAACGTTGTTCAGTCCTTCCTTTACTGGATGGAGTGAGCATGTGCCAGAATGTCTGTAATTTCTTCTATCTTGGTAAGAACTGGTACCCAGATTTCATATCCTCCTAGTGGTAAAGGTCAACAGATTGGTGGTAAGAGGTAAAGCTTGACATGGAGTTAAGAAGGTAACAAAAGAGAGAGAAGAGAGAAAAGAAAGAACTTTAATATCAGACACTAAATATCCAGATGTTAATAAAAAAAAATCCTCAGTGGTTACCTGACAGGGTTTCACAGAAAGAAAGCTTGAAAAAAAGAAAAGATCTACTCATTGTGCAGCATTTTTCTTTCTATCTCAATTGTATCCTTTATACCAGACTTTCATCTTACCAAAGCTAACTCAGGGCATATTTACAATTAAAACAGAAGTTGGATTTGTTACAATTTGTTGAGACTGCAGATTTCCAATTAAAGGTGGTGATATTCCTTCTGTCTGTACAGGTTTTTACTTGACTACTGAATGCAAACTAACCCTTTAGAATAGCCTCAGAAAAATCACAAACACTGGTCTCCTTGAGAATCCATGAAGGATGAAAGAGGAGAATTCCTGCTTTGTTGTCTAAGGTTTACTCAGTAAAAGGTAGAGAATGTGAGACCTCACTAGTTGTATACTGATTGTATGGCTTTATTTCCTAGAACAAAGACTGTTCCTTCAAAGAACACTACTAGTAGCACAGGAAAATCATTTTAATATTTGACATCCGTAATATTTAACACCCCGACTGGATTTTGTTCCAGTGAAAAGAATTTATCCATGCCAATTATATAATCCACTGCATAGTTCAAAAGACCCTGATAAGAGGTACACCACAAAGCATAGTGCTTTTCCTGCTCTAATTATGAATTTGAAGTTGAAGCACATGACAGGTTTCAGGGCTGGGCTCCACTTCCCACCCTGGGATGGGTGGCTGGGGCAGCTTCCTTCATCCCAGCCTTCCCCAGCCACATCCTTGCTGGTGTGAATCAGCACAGCTCCACCAGCTGCAAAGGCACTGCTCATTTACACCAGCTCTTAACTTGACAAAAATGGGAATGGAAGTGCATTTTCTGTGTCAGAAGAGTTGCTTGTTGATGTTGGTTAAGGCATTTAAGAAGTTTCATTCTTTTTAATGAATGAGACCAAGACCTAACTTCAAAGCCAGTAATGCAAAGAGAATTCAGATGACTATTTTAGAGCCTTTAGAATGACTAAATTGTGTACTACATTTAATTGATGAACAGCATGCAGAAGAACATTCTAGGAGCAGGGTATGAAATTATAATGTAGAATTTCCTTCCCATTTTTTTCCTTATATTTGGTTGAATATTTTCACTTTTTCGGATCAACATAAAAAAAAATACCCAGATCAGCTGTGAAAAAAATATCCTGCTGCTTTTGCTGTGGCTGCTCCTATCCATCAAGTGTTTTAACTAACACAGGGAAAATGGCTATTTCTTATGGATGGGGCTGTAGTGTGAGTAACTGAACTTCAAAGATGCCGGGCCAGATTGGATAGCAAACATCAAAAGCTTTTGACTCGTGCTGAGTAAACTTTGTATTCTGACACACAAGTTCTTATCTGTTCTGTTCCAGACTTGAGAGAGAGAGGGGCTGAATCTAACCAAATCACATTGTTTTTCCTTGCAGCTGCCAACTTGGAAAAATATCAGGGCACAAAGGAACCATTAAAAACAAAACAAAAAAAGACATGTTTTTGTTAGTTCCTAGGCAACACAATATTGCCAAGATGGTGGCTCCTATGAAAATTAGAAAATATTAGTTACACATCACACTGTTATTTATTTATACTGTTCTGTGAAGCATTTTTTTTTCCTTCTTGCAAATTGACAGATATTATGGAAAATCTGTTCTTTTGAGCAGGGTGTTTACACCACAACTGTTATGTATGTTTTGTCAGCAGCTTTTTCCATTTGTTAATTCCCATTTCTATTTTAACATTTATTTTGCTAGTTACTGGAAAAAAAAACCAAAGCAGCAGAGTATGAGATAGAGAGAGGGAGAGAGAGAAAGAGGAGGGAGAAGGCAAGAAAAAGAGGAAGAGAAGAGAAGAGAAGAGAAGAGAAGAGAAGAGAAGAGAAGAGAAGAGAAGAGAAGAGAAGAGAAGAGAAGAGAAAAGAAAAGAAAAGAAAAGAAAAGAAAAGAAAAGAAAAGAAAAGAAAAGAAAAGAAAAGAAAAGAAAAGAAAAGAAAAGAAAAGAAAAGAAAAGAAAAGAAAAGAAAAGAAAAGATTAAAATTTTTTATCCACCAGAATGAATCCTGTTGTTGAGATTGCAGAAGCTGTATTAGAAAATTGGAATCCTATCCCATTACTGTGAGTTCCAAACATCCCATAAGAACTTTTTAAAACCTCAGCCTGCTTGTTCATAGCACTCTAGGGCAGTGTGGGACACAGGAAACAAATGTGTTTCACTCCACCTTCTTCATTATTCAGCCACAATGCATTTACCACATGGTTCCTCCTACTCATGACAAAGCCCTGATTACATTGATGATGTTCCATGCTGGTGAAGGACTGAAATTACAGTAAGGTGGCAAGGAAGTGTAACAGCTCTTGAGAAATGTAATTGCAGCAGCTGCCTTGGAATCAAGTGGCAGACCCTGACATTTTGTAAAGTTTTACTCAAGAATTAAGCTTATGAGCCTAGAAGGCCTGACTGCTTACCTTAGAAGGCAGAAGTCACCTTAGGAGGTGGTAGTCACATCATGCATCCTTTCAGCATTTTGATGGAAAGCTTTAAAAGAATGAACAGATTACAGCAGAGTATCATTCCTTTGTTTCCACAAATATTCCACATCAGCTGCAGCACACACAGTCCTTCCATTACAACTGAAAGGTAATCTATCACAGAGAGACAGAGAAGAGAAAATGGAAGCCTCTCTTATTTAAAAAATGTCATTTCCTGATCCACAATTCACAGACCTTCTGAGACACTACAGTGTACCACACCCAACTCCCACCTTTGAAACAGACTGAGGAGCAAATGCTCCAAGGACAATTCCAGCTCCACACAGAAATCCAAGCATGGATGAACATGGACCCATTTGGATATGTTTCATCTGCACTTGTTAGGGTGAGCTGGGTGGAAGAGGCCCTTAAGGAGAAAAAGGCACCATTAATGCATCCCAACAATGTCCAACTCAAGACCACAGGTTTTTTAAGGCAGCCACTGCAGCATGCAGAGCCAGACCCTTCCAAGACATCCTTCCAGGACTTACCACGAATCTTCCAGCAGCACTCACGGCTCAGGCAGCACTGCACAGGGTGGGTACAAACCAGAACTTGCTTCACTGAAGCCAACATGGGGAGCACAACCTTTTTTACTGAGACAGCTGCTGTACAGAGACAGAAGGGCCATGTCTTTGCCTTCCTGCTCAATCATCAATGAAGGAGAAATTCTGTCTGCATGCCAGAGCTGAGCCCTTGGAATGGTCTTGTCTTCAAAGTTACAAGGCTTATTCAACAGCAATATTTAAAAACCTGGTTTTTGAAAGCGCATATGGCTTTGAGGAAGGACATAAGAACAAATGGCTCATCCATAATCAGGGTTTGACATGAGGAGATGTGTTGCTGTACATCTCAGCTCGCTGTAAATTCACTTCCAATGTACTCCTGTCTGCTGCTGGATGTCCTGAAACAGGCACACTTGGGATGATTGAATTAATTTAATGAAACAATCTGAAGAATTTTCTATTTCATTCAGCTTTAGGGTAATTCTGAACCCCAATGTCAGACTGGAAGTTTAATGACCAGCATGATCAGGCCCACCATAGGCTCTTAAACAACTAGGATATGGCTTCATGTGGACTTTCAAAAGTTATCCCAAAATTACTACAAAATTTTTTTCAGCACCTACTAGCCTGCTCCACAGAGCAGTTCTTTTTGCTTCAGTACAACTTAAGTATTTGGGAAGACCTGAGTTTTTTTCACTCACCCAAATGTGATTTTCTGTGGTGTCACTTTTAGGCTATGCAGATACTCCAAGACAAAATACAGGACTCCTACAGAAATGCTGTAAGAGTGTGAAAAATACTTGCTTTATGAGAAAATTTGGGAGTTGTAAGATCACAAGTATTAACCACATCTTTAATTTTCCTCCACATTTACCTAAAACCAGCAAATTTGAACACATTTTTGAGTCTTCGCTGCTCTTGTGGCAAATATACTCATGTCCAGTTGAAAGATGAATTTGCAAACACCCAAAATGACCTGAAATGAACAAACAATCATTTTTCCTGCAGAGTTTGCACAGGTATCTGCTTTATGGAGCTCTTAGTAAGGTAAAAATCATCAAGAGAGAATAAATATTTAACTTGGGCTGCAATGGGAGAGTATATTAACACACCTCTGCAGTTCTGGGTTTTTGCTGGAATTCTAAGCAGAAGTGGCAAGAAACCATGAAAAAAAAAAGTCTTCAAACTGTGCTTAGATTAACTACAATGCCATTAAGACATACCATGTATCACTTGTTGCATATAAGTTTTATTGAACAGAAATACTCAACACTACATAAATTTGGACTTTCCAGCATATACTAAGCAAAGGTTCCCAGGCACCTTAATTTATGTGATAAATCTAATCTCAGTTTGCTGTGAGGCTGGCTGTGAAACAGCCATGAGCCCCATATGGCAAGTGAGGAACTGGAACATCCAAGAAGAGCCCCACCAGCAATATTGCAAAGGAATTTATGGCAGAGGTATGATTTAATCCAAGTTCCTTAATCCCCAGCCTGTCCCTGAAACCCAGCTTGCAAGTTTATCTCAGCTGAGTCAGTGGAGTTTTTTCTGCTTCTTTTCACTGTATATCTCAGTTTGGAAAAAAACAAAACAACAAGGAATAAGATAACTCTTATTTCTCAATAGGGATAGGCACCTGCTATCAGTTGGACACTTCCAAGTGTCCCCTGAACTCAGCACTGTCTCCCTGAAACCTTGTCCCATGAATTTTTGAAGTATGTGTAGAGAAGAAAGTCCCATCAGTGCAGAGGAAATTACTACTTAAAACACAAATACCAAAGTTCTTCTAAGCTGGCTGGCTGACAAAAACCATTTTTGTTATCCTGGATCCCAAAGCCAGTGGCTCCTGGAGACAGACCCAGAAGACTCTGCTGGGTCAGACTTTAGGTCAGGCTTTGCCTCCCTTGAGCTTGGACATAAACTTTGTTCTTTTGTTTCTTTATATGAGGGTTTTATTGGGTAGGGTGCTGCCCTTTTTTTTTTTTTTCCCTCTTTTTTTTTCTTTTCCTTTTTTTGGTTTTGACTGGTTTGTTTAAAAATCAGCCTGTAGGAAGGAGTATGCAAGGATATCAGTTTTGACACCATTGTTGGCATTGTATATATGACTACCATCTTCTGTAAGGACTTTGGGCAAGAACTGTGACCTCAGCCAACTTTGACCCAAGCCATTGCATGCTGCTCTCTCACTTGAAGGTCTGACAGTCCTGTGAGACCTGTCCTCAGTCCTGCCAGCTCCTCCCTAGCCAGGTGAGGTTCCCTATTTTCAGCAGCACAGGCACCCAGGTGTCCCAGACTCCTCAGGAAGCAGAGCCACTGTTGTGTGTGTCCAAACCCAGGCAGGGTTTGCAGCATCTTTGCAAGCACAGGACACTTGTCTCAAGCCTGGTGCATGTTTTTCTCCCTGTGCTGGCCACAAACAGCTGTGTGATCAGGTGCTGCTTGGTGAGCAGGGGTGTGTGAGAGACGATGCACACAGGCACTGGCATGTGCAAATGTGGCCTCTGGTGAACCCTCAGTACTGTTTCATTACCTGAATTCTTTTAATTAGCAAACATCTGCCAGCTCCTGTTCTCTGTCAGGATATTCCACTGTTGTTCTCTTTGTAGTGCCTTTCATAACAAATGTAAACAGGCGGAAGAAAAATCGTGCTGTTATCATCTTTGGATTTTATGAGTAGCTGGGACTGTTTAAACTATAGATTAACTTTTACAGGCCCATGTCTCTCCCCCCACCATGTGTGAAAAGCCAGCTTTCCTGGGTGGGTGTGTCAGGTAAAGATCATTTTAGCAGATGTTTAAAATGGGGGAGCCTTGTTTCACAGAAACTAAAATCCTAACACTCATTTCATCTCCCTGTCTGTGCTTTGTCACCTCTCCTCCCCACAGCCTCAAATGAGTCTAATCCCTGTGTGCTACCATGATTGCAATGCTGGGGAGTGGTCCTCTGGGAAATTCAAGAAAATTTGTATTTTCTTGCTTTTTCCATGTCAATGCTACTTACAGAGCTGCACTTCTTATGGCACACAACTCCAGATCTCTGACAAAGCACATATATAGAGACAGACTGTGAATATCTTGTCCAGCCAAATGTGAATGACATGTCTGCCCAATGGTGAGTTGCCTGGGAACCCTGAAGAGTGCCTGCAACAGCAATTCTTCCATCTGAGTGGTGTTGTGGGAGCACTGCACGTGCAGGACTGCAAGGTGGACACCTGCATAGCCAAGCATATCACACATTAGGTGCAGCCTGGGTGCTCTGCTTCTACAGCCTCACACAGAATGTTTTATGAAGACACATCACTCTCCCACCTCAACTGACTAAGATGCTTTTGTTTCCACTCAGCCTGAAAATCAGCTGTCGTTGAAAAAATGGAAAGAGATACCATACATTCACTGACTGCCTGCACTTGTCCTGCATTCTAATCTATTTGAATTGTCTACATTTAAAGATTGCCCAAAGAACTAAATACAAAGACACAGAGAAGCTATTCTGTGTAGGAGATCTTCTGCAGTTGCCTTCTCTCACACCTCTGTACAAAATAAGCAGAGCCTGTACCTCCAGGATTTCACTTCAGGTGATGCAAGCCAGCAACAAGAATTAAGAGTAAAATATACACAGTTTGAAGCACCCCAGTGGCTCAAAGTCCTCGTCCCCTGTGTCTTTTCCCACATAATCTTTCGCCTTTAAATACACCTCCTTTCTCTTGGAACATTATTTCAACTTAATCTGCAACCTTTGCTTTCTGGTTCTGACTGATTCCTACCTCCAAAATCCCTTTATGCAATCAATTCTTCCCCTCAGCAATGAAAAGCGCCTTAAAACTTAGAAGCCCATCTCTGCTGGCTAACCCCCTTTTTTTCCCCATTATGCTGCTCTTTCAGCTCCAGTCAGTTCTGCCATTTCCATGATCAGTTCCCAAGAGGACGTCAAATGAGGTCCCAGGTGAGACATAGACTATTCTTTTCCTGGTCACATCATAATAAGTTTCATGTACTTCTCAGGGCTTTGAAGGTTGAAAGCAGTTTCTATTACTCATTAAAAGTGAAGTCAGCGGCTGATGTGGCTGAGCTAGGCTTGGAAAAAGAGCCTAGGTGTGCTGGAGGCAGACTGAAGGAAGGGCTTGAACAAACATTCCTTAGTTCAGGGAAAGATAGAGACAGTCCCACCAAAAAATACAGAAGCAAATTTCATCTTCGCCACAAATTTCCTACAATCTAATTTTATTTTTTTTAAATGTCAAGATTTTAGCAGTGTCTTCTCTGAGCTGGGATTAACTATCCAAGTTAACTATCAACATAAGCACTTGTGAAGAAAAGTCAGACCATGGATACTACAGAGAGATGGTTTTTCTACATCAACCTTTTCTAAAGTGCTTGTAGCCACACAGAACATCTGAAGTGTTTGAACTTGTGCAATTAGAACAAGTTGTCAGGGACACAAAAAGCTTTTCAGAAGAGCACAGAAGCTGCCTCTATGTTATCTACCAGTGTCATATACCTTCAGCCTAGGAATCATCAGAGCCTAGGCAGCAGGATATGAAATAAAAATCTTCTACGCCAACCCTATTTCAGCAAGCTGCGATTTTTTTTTCTCTAATAAACCCTCTTCCCCGCAGCTTTTCCTTCTGTCTCTAAGTTCTTCTTTTTTTGTTCTCTGCCCTCTGTACTTTTTCTATTTTTCCCCCATTTCTTTGTCTTGTCCCTCCTCTCCCCTTATTTCTTTTCCCTTTTCTTTCTCTGCTCCTCAGCAGCAGAGGTTCTCTCCATATCTCTGTCCCTCCTCAGTCCCAGTTCTTTGATTTCTTTTTCTTTCTTGCCTCTTTCCTATTCTTCTCTCTCTTTGACCTGAATTAGATTGTTGCAGTTGTCTATGCCAAGCCAAGAAGCCCTAATTTCTAACCTCATTCCAGTACACAAACCTCTTTCCTATTCTTTTGAATTTATATTCCATTTTTTAAGGAAAAAGACAAGACAAAAAGTTATCCTGAATAAATATTCTGAGATTCAGCACTTGGATCTAGAGTTTTGGTTCCATGCCCTGTGAACACTGTGTCCAGTTGTGAGAGTCAGATGAATTTTCTCAGATTTTGGCAAAGGTTGGCAGCTGGCAAAGCCTCATGAATGGCAGACTTCTGGTTCTGGATTTTATACACTGGCTTTATTCTGAATCAAAACAAAATATCCAAAATTTGAAATGCTATAAAAAAAAATTACTCATGACATTTAGAGTATATGGCATCAGAAAAAAACACTTTAAAGTAGAACTGGAAATGAATCCTTCCTTTCTAAGTACTGAGATGAGATGTTCTTCCCCATCTGTGCAAAATTTTCATTAATTCTAGAGGATTTTTCAAACTGCTCAGAAAAGGCAGGAAGAAACGGTGACAGTTTGAAGATCTTTGAGAAATGGTGCTGTGATTTTAAATGCCTTGCATTTGTATGGTCCCTGGGTACACACTGCTGCTCTGCAGTACATCATGACAAACAGGATCAAATGTCACCCTAGCCTTGGCATTCTATGGACATAACTGAGCTAGATTTAAATTAGCTAAAGTGACCTCTCCTAGCACCACAGTTATGGTAAAATTTGATCCCCATGAACCAAAGGAAGCAGGGAGATAATTTGCCCTAAACAAGGCCTCTTGTGTCTTGTCTTCACAGTTTGAAGGTAATCTAGGTTTGGCTGCAACAGCTGGAGTCTCTAGATTGATTTCTACAGGGTGTGAGCAGTTGGGGAGGAATAATTGTGTCCTCTGTCCTCACTGTCCCTAGCCAGCCTGAGCACCACAGACCAGATTTCAGCTGGCATTTGCAGCACAAGCAAGCCAAGCTGAGAACTCATACATTTCACCCTCTTCTGAGCAAACACCTCTGCACATCCATTGCTGAGCTGTCTCTTCCGTGGCAGGAGCCCTGGGACAGTAGCAGGAGGTGTCCTGCATGGAGCTTGGGGCACACTGAGACTGTGTGTTACACTCAGCACTTTTTGTTCATGGACAGCTGAAAGGACCAGGCTGCCACATGGACATCTGAGGAAACCATTTGCTCCCAGCCCATTTGAATCTAGGAGGCCCATCAAACAAGCACAGCCATGGCTTGTCCTCTTCCACAGGCAGGGACGTGCTCCCACACAGCCCTGGGAATGGCCATTTGAATTCACAGACCAACCCCTGCCCACAATGGACAGAGGGGCTGAGGCATCTACACTCACTTGTGAGGCTCAGGCTTCTGCAGAAGTCTGCCATCACCCCCTTGGGATGCCATCACCCCCTGTCCTTGTCTATAGGACACATGGATGGAGAGCCAGGGCCAGACTAAAGTGAATACTACACCTGTGTGTGTCCAGCAGAAAGTAAGCAGGGCCTCTCAAAACCCAGTGATCCCTCTGTTACAGGATTCTTTCCTCCTTCTCCCACAAGTCATCTGTAAGTGGCTCTGTCACTTTCTCGAATTTTGGAATGTGCTATGACAGTCCTTTAGATTTAATTTTTGTAGATCAGGAATGAGAAGCAGTACAGATACTTCAACAGACAACTCTCATAGAATCCACAGAAGACAGGCTGGAAAGAAAATACAGAGAGGAGGGGTAAAAAGATGGAAGCTGGCATGACAGAGATGAACAGAAGAGTAAATTGAGAGGCAGTACAAAATTATCTGCTCTACAGAAGCTGTGGAATTTGGTTCTTACTAACTGGAGAGGCCTTAGACCATGGCCAATCCATTCCTAAAAACCCTCTCATGTACCCACTTGTACATCACTGGCAGAAGAAACTAACAGCTCAGAAAGCACCACAGACACAAAAAGCTTGGTGATTGATTTAGATACATCATCCTCACCATGTCTTACAGAGCAGGGTACTTCTCATTTTATTTGCTCGTGAAACAGACATGCCAAAGGACCAAGTTTCTTGACTGAAGATGAGTGAGCAAATATGGGGAGTGAAGTGGCCCTCTGGATTTCCAGCCCACTGCCTAGGCAGCAGCTTGAGCACAGACATTGGAAATGCTGCTAAGGGTTGAGATGACACCATCTGAAAAGGTTTTTCCCTAATTTACATAATAATAAATACACGTATAAGTGGAATTAACTAGCAGGTATTTTTTTCCATCTGTTTGTTTTAATTATTTCAAACAGTAGTGTTTGTAAATGTGATCGACACTAAACCTTTATTTAGACTGTGCTTGGAATAAGTGTATCCACATTAAAATTAGTAACCATAACCTATAAATCACAGGTTGGGTTTGATTATGAATGTTACAACTGCTATATTAAGCTTCCAAACAGAATGAATTTCTTGCTCTAGAAGACCTTGAGAAGTTGTGCATTTCTAATGCAGAATGAGATCCACAGACTGGATCAGCTGTTTGCAACAGCTTTAATTTCTGAGAATTGGATTTTCTCATTGCAGCCAGTTTAAGTACATGCTGAGAGACAGAATGCAAGTTATATTCCCAATACTGCATATGCGAACTCTGCCACGACAGGGGAGATTTTCAGTAGTACAACTGAAAATTTGGCACCTCACGCCTTTCAACTGTCACTGAGAGTTGGATGCCTTGCTTGTTGTTGTTCTTTGTGCATCCAAAAAAAGCCTATATTCAATTATGTATTTTTATGGAAGGGACAGGGCTAGATTTCTAAATACCTTCTAGCTCATACACTATTGAAAATCCAAAGGATACCAATTATTCCAGAGGGAGTTCAGTTTACTACTTTTTTATTCTTTGATTTTACTTCATATCAAGACCAAGTATCAAAATTACATTCTCTTAGGACTATAGTTTTCCATATTGATCCTGCCTTTGTTATCTCAATGGCTTATTTGTAAGGCAGGAAAGATATGACTAGGCATATGTCACTGTGGAATACAGGAAGATTCACTGAGATTGATGCAAAAGCAAAGGACAAGCATCAACCAATCCAGCTGTCTGAAAGCCAGGGCTAATGTTAACCAAGAAGCACATTACTGTGATTCCATCAGAGTGTTCTTTTATTTATTTAACTTTCCCATTTTCATTTTTTATTTGGGTAAGATAATTGCCTATGATAAGCTCTCTCTGTGTAGGTGGGAAGCATGCAGAAAGCCAGCCTTTAGACTGGAATATTTACACTAAGCCTAAGCATTAATGATGTGTAATGGCCAGACCATATTTGCATATTGAAATGATCTCAATTAAAATCCTTTATCAGATGACTTCAAAGAGAGAACCTCTCAAACTGCAATATACTTTTCCATGAAACATGGCCTATTAGGGATTTAATGTGTTTATCTGCATTTCTAGAGACAATAATTTTCGTTTAATTTCATAAGTAATCAAAGATACACTTCTTTCCTTAGGCTCTGTACCACAAAATTATTTTATCTTTCTTTGTAATGCTCTTACTGAGCCCTGAACTTCTTTGAAGGACAAAAACATGAAATAGTCAACAGAACTTGAACTAAATAATGCTTTGGCCTTCAATATTTTTTTCTCATCCCAAGCATCTAAGTACATTACAAAGATTTACAATGTCTAAAATAGATAAGAGACTTAGAGAGTTGTCTTCACCACCACTGGAAGACAATCTACTCTGAGTAGGCACACAAAAACTTTTTATGGCATTGAGAGGCAGAATACAAAGTGAAGAGTCTTTGCAAGAAGCAATAAAGTAACCTGCATAAAGAGGGCAAAATGCAATAAAAAAGAAAAAAAGAAAAAAAAAGATAATTCACCAATTTCTTGATAGATTTCCATTCATTAAAAAAGTCTCCAGCCACATGTAAATTTTAAATCTTATGTTTGAAAAGGCTCTATGCAGTTTGAAAAGAGAAAATTCTGATAGTCTTTTTAAGGACTTCAGTTATTTTCACAATATTTTGAAAGATCTCTTTGTTGAAATAAAGACAGTGGCTGGAAGATATAACATTTCATTTAACAGAGTGAAAGTTAACACATACAAAGCATTTGAAAACTGGTTTTGATAATCAATTATTTTCTCTCTTGTAGCTAGGATCTGTCATTGAAAACCTGTGTGGAAAGTATTTTCTTGATACTGGGTTCTTTATTGTTTTCTAAAGCCACATGAGTCATTGTTACTGAGGTCCTGGACAAGAACTGTGCCTTCATAAAAATAAACTTAAGTTCCAAAGACACAAAGATTTCAGCACAGAGATTTTTTTATCCAGAATTTCTCATGGGAACTAGTGCCACCTGCAATTCAGACACCCAACAAGAGGGAAGGAATGATACAGTACCATGATTTGAGTGGCTTACCAACCCTTGTAAATAAAAAATTGCCAAAGCAGAGGCCCTATTTCCTTGAGTCTAATGCTACATTTTCTCATGCTGTAAGGAGTGACAATCCTGGAGTCACCTATTAGGGATAAACTCCCTCAAATTACCCCACATATATCATAAGAGGCAGTGCACACAGGGAAGCAGCTGCCACACATCAGCTGCTCTGGGGTAATTACAGGTGTATATTCTCACAGTAACAGTGGGGGCACTTCCTCATCTGCCACTTCAGGGTAAATAAAACACCTTGCATTTATGGCAGGGTAAGAGCAGAGACAGCCTAGTTACCACACAGCCACTGATTTACAGCAGCTTACTCCTTGTGTGTGCACTCCTGCTCCTCAGCAAACCCAAATAAGTTGAATTAGCTCACCTTAAACTTAAAATTTTCACTGTTTGAAATAATTTCTTATCTGTAATGCCAAGGGTCTTTCACTAAACAAGAAAATGAAAGCTATTAAAACAAAGAATTTATTTTTGCAAGAAAGTGCAGGCAAGTGTTTGGTTTTAATTAAGTTAGGAGTGAGATGGGTTGGTAATAATTTTAAAATAAACTCAAAGTCTTAGGTTCTGCCTGTACTGTGACTATGGCACTACAGTGTTCAGGCAGTGTTCTGACTGTGAAATTCGAAGTCATGGAGTCCAACAGAAAATCGAAGACTACAACATATTGGAATCAAACTAAAAATAATAGATGAAACTTACTGCAATATCTCTCTTGAACCACCTGTGTGGATTTATGGGATCAGCCCAGATTTACCTACAGAAAAGAGTAAATATGATTGACATTGAAGAGTCTACAGTCTGAAGTGTCTTTATCTAAAGAATTTCTTTTAACTTTAATAACAAAATATATTCTATGGTATATTTAGCAACCTTATTGACTACTATTAGAGGGTAGCAGTAGTATCTTGAATTTAGTATTACTTGTGCCTAGTATTAGTACCAGATATTGATGGTACTAAATATTTGTACTAGTAGTGGTAATATTTATCTGGTACAGACACCAGAAGACAATCAGAGCAACCTGCAAAGCATTTGCCAGCAGAATACTGCTGTGAACCAAAATAGAGACAACAGTGTCAGTGAATCTGGGGCTGAACCCATCAGAAGACAACCAAGAGTAGCCTACAAAGCATTTGTTGCCATAATCCTACCACTGAATCAGAAATAGAGACACGAGTGTCAGTCAGTTTGGAGGGGTGCATACACATTTCCAGTGTGCTCTTTGGAATTATTTATTCCTTGACAACCAGCCTTCCATTATAGGTATTGGGCTAGCAAAAATGCCTCCATCAGCTGAATTATAACACCAAGTTACCACCTGTTTTAGGAGGTGCAACATTCCCCTTGGGAAGCAAGAGCAGAAAGAAGGGCTACTGAAGAAAGAAACTCTAAGGCATTAGCAGCAGAATACCAACATCCCCTTTAGGTTAATGCTTCTCATTTTATTTGGAAGCTTGAAAAACATTACCATCATTCATGCTTTGCTGTAATGGGGCAGAGTGATTAGAACACCTTTTTATATTAAATGCACATTTTCCTTTCAATAATATCCATGTTAAATAAGAAGAATGCCATTCAGCCAGTCAGCAAGGATTTATTTTATCCCTCGTTTTTAAAGGTTTTTATAATTTTTGGTTTTGTAGACAAACTGCACATGAAGACTGTCAATGTACACTGGCTTTGAAAGGAGAAGAATAAGAAGAGAAGCTCTTTCAAAATGTAGTGGATGCTGCAAGGAGAATAATTGATTACTGCCAAATAAGATTTCTGAAAATTTATCATTCAAAACAAGAGGTCACAAAGACTGACATTGACAAGGGAAAGCCTTCAAAAAGCAGTATGAGAAATTCAGGCAGAATATCCTCCTGCAAAGGACTGTCATTGCAGAATAAAATGGTCTTTGTTGAAGCCAGTAATAGATGTAAATGGTGAACATGGTTCAAGAGGGAGCTGAATACGTTTGGAGCAGGGAGCGAATGTAGCCATGCAGTCATAAGAGAGATAATTGTGCATAAGATGGTCAGCTACCATACCTGGTGATTTGTATTTTCTGCTGCCAGAGGGAAGGGTTTGATGGACCATGTGCTTTTCTCTGGGCTATTATTACTTTTGTGTCTGTAAAAAGTGCCCTCTGCTATCACAGCAGCCACAGTAATAAAATGTAAGTTAATAATATTATTTATCCTGCAACCATCACTCATGTTTACTGCTCAATCACATCTTTTTCCCTTCCCACTATACCTCCCTCCTATTTGCATTTGAAGGCTAAAATCTCAACAAAAGCTATTTAGTGTGTGGGTTTTTCCAGCTCTCACTGTCCCAGCTGTGCTCTGTTGTGATGCACACACACACACACAGACACACATGCTCAGATTCTGTCCCGAGATCTTTCTCTTCTTATCTCCTCTGTCTACCTAAAACTGTGTTTGAAATCACTGCACAAGAGAGGGCCAGGAGTCTCTCCATGTTTACCTCTGAAGGGGAATGCTTGTCAGATTCCTACTCAACCAACAATTGCCAAACCAGCAAAACTCAGTTGGCAAAGCCATGACTACTGTTAGACACTTATGCCACCTTTAGCCCGGCTGCATCTAAACTGGAATATTCCTAATATCTCAAAATGGAGTCACAGTGACTTGGAAAAGGGTTTTAACTGAGACACAAGCTGAAATCCATCCCAGCCCAAAAAACTGGATCACAACTCTCTCATGTGCTTAATGTTTCCTCTATCCTCCAGGGGCAGGAGGGAATGGCAGAACACAAACCAGAGAAAATACTCCAGTGAGTCTGGCAGGCACACTAACACTGGTGGTGAATTATACCACTTTCAATCCTATTTGTCAAAAAAACAGAAGAGGTGAAGAAAGTCAGCAACTTTTTAAATTCTATAAACCACCTAAACCAGAGTATTATCTCAAAAAAAAAAAAAAAAAAAAAAACACAACCAGAAAATTGTCTATCAGGTTTTGTGTTTAAAAAGAAAAGAAACTATCTTCTTAAATGGGGTTTTTGCTTTACATCACTAGTCCCAACCAAAATAACCCTTACTGTAGGAGTCTCCTACACACAGCTGATGCAGGCAGGTAGATGAAGGAGCACAGAAGTGAAGTCACACACCCATGGAAGGTGCACAGAAGTGAAGTCACACACCCATGCCCTCCCAAACTCAGCACTAAGGCACAGCAACCCTCATCCCAGCTAGAGTAAGACATTTTCCATTTCACACCATTCAGGAAACAAACCCCACAGCTTCATTTCAGTCAACACAGCAACATCAGTATTTACCTAAACAGAACACAACTGCCTCCCATCTGGTTTTGGTATGAAATCTGCTGGATAGATCTGCTGGTTCTGGCTGGGATAGAGTTAATTTTCTTCATAGTAGCTAATATTGAGTTGTGTTTTGTACAGTGTTGGTAGCACAGGGCTGTTTTTGTTCTTGCTGAGCAGCATTTACACAGAGCCAAGGACTTTTCTACCTCTCACCCCACCCCACCAGTGAGTGGGCAGGGGGTGCACAGAGTTGGGAGGGGACAGGGCCAGGAGAGCTGACCCCAGCTGAGCCAAGGGATAGCCCAGACCACATGGTGCCATGTTTAGCACATAAAGCTGAGGGAGAAAGGCAGCAGGAGGACATTTGGAGCCCTGCTGTCCTGAAGGAGGCTGAACACCTGCCTGCCCATGGGAAGTGGGGAATTAATTTCTTGGTTTGCTTTGCTTGTGCCCTCAGCTTTGGTTTTACCTGTTGAACTGTTTTTATCTCAAGCCACAAGTTTTCTCACTGTTACTCTTCCAGTTCTCTCCACTGTTCACTGTGGAGTGGCTGTGTGGAACTGTGGTGCTGGCTGGTTAAACCACAACAATTTCTACACTTCATGGCAGGTGCCATTCTGTGATTTTATGGTATTTGATTAGAAATGCACAAAATGGATTAAAATGTTCTGTTTGTGACAGCATAGGGTAGACTGGGGAAGAAAACCATTAATACTTTGTAACACAACATAGAACCATTCTCTGCATTTCTTTTGCAGACTCCTTCCAGCTATGAAGCACTTTACAGAACCAAAAACCTTGTCTATCCAGCAATTTCTGACTATGCACACAAATGTGAAACCCCTTCACTCATCATTTCCCTTAATATCTCAGCTTCGGTTTGCATTGAAAGTTCATGCTCCTGCACTAACTCCCATTTAAATCCCATTTTTTTGGATTTTGTGAGATTTCTTTTGTCCTGAAGAATTTACAGTCTCCCTAAACAAGGAAAGATAATCCTTGCTTGTGTTCTGCAGAAGGGAAATTGAGGCCCAGAAGTCTTTTTCGTACTGCTCACACTCATGACTTAAAATTATTTCTCCACTAAAGCATAGAATTATCAAGATCCCATAAGTTAAGAGAAAGACCAAGCACACACCTTTGCTTTCTGAAATGGTATTGTGGGAAGAACAGTTGAGAAGGAAAAGCAGGAAATCAAATATTGAGGGGATCAGTGACCAATAGAAGCACCTATCGTTGCGTCAGAATTTTGAAATGCAGAGCTCCTTGTGTCCTTTAAGGAAGGTTTTCTGTAGCAATGGGAACTACTGTCTAACTTAAGAATCCCATGCAAAAAGAAAACTTCCTGTAAGAGTCCAAAGGTTTTGCCCATGAGAAGATAAGGGCTCTTCACTTCCACCTTATTAAAAGAAAAATATTTGTTGTCAATCCTCTAACCTTCATGTAATTAGTTAAAATGCAGGAATTCATCTTCAGTAATGTCTTGCTCTTCTTTAGGCCTATTTATTCCCCTCTCCCACTCTTCCTCTTAGACCAAGATTCACTTCATTAGTTCAACAGATAGGGCTGAATCCAAACCCCAATTCCAAACACATTTGGCAACTAAGGAAATTCCAGTCAGTGCCAGCTTTAAAGGCTGATTCTGAAAGACATTAAGCAGTCTTACAGCAGCCACAGAATACAAGGTCCTTTTGAGAAAAAATCCCCTTTCCCTTCATCTGTGCTTATTAGAGCTCTAGAGACTTAAATGAAAGTACTACTGCACCTGCAGCTTTTCAGAAAAACACACCCTTCTTCACACTGCTATGAAAACCAGGCCAACAACAAAAAAGAAGTAAAATTTCATCTTGAAAACAATGAGGCTTCAGGTGTGAGGAAGGTCATCATCCAAAGACAGTACAGTTCACAAGTGAAAATGGGGACAGAACTCAGCCTGAGTTCTTTATGGTGATGGCAGATGAGGGCTGGCTTTAAATTCCTAGGTAGAATTTTGAAAAAACTGAGGTTTGAAAAAAAAAAAAAAAAAAGCCAAACCCAATGTCTTTCTATTCATAAACTAAGTAAATTTGCCCCAGAAAGCACAAAGATGCAAACACAGAGGGCTGCAGTGTGCCATTTTAAGGGTCAGCAGAATGGTTCAGTAGAATGGTTCATGAAGGAGTATATTAAACAACTTTCCCCTCCTCTGTGTTAGGATATCATTAATGCTTCTTTGTTTTAGTAGCATGAAAGGACATTCCCAATATGTATGCCAGACAAGGATACCATACACTCTCAGAGTCTTTATCTGAAAGTGTTGTTGGTATTTTTTTCTGAATGTGTGTCCTATCCATAGGAGAGGGCCTAGCAACAATGCAGTGCTTTTCTTTTCTTTTTTAAAGTATGCCATTACTTCTAAGTGTTGTGGTCTTCTTTGTAAAGACATTTACACTAGAAAGTGAAGAGTACTTTACAGCACCCTGCAAATTTCCATAAATAACAATTGGCCATGAGAGTTTCTTTTCACCTATTCCACAGAGGGGGATATGCAGAGAAGAGCCAGAAAAGGTGGAGATCACTTTAAAATGCTTCTCTCTGTCATTTCCAATACCCCGCCTAATTCAGCTGGGCCAAAATGTCACTTGAAGTGAGCTGAAGTAGAAGCTTTTTGTGTGTGTATGGAACCACATCCAGCTGGGAGAGCAGTTAAATGCTTGCCCATCCCCTTAACTCTGGGCATGTAAATTCAAGACGAGGAGAGCTGTTTTGAGTTCTTGGCTGGAAATCACTCCCCACACCTATACTTTAATGCATCTCCTGTACGTGGTAGTTTGGCTGCTTTCTCTGCCCACCATCTGTTCCCATGGCACGGTGCCTGCTCACAAGTTGGATGATGTATAGGTGCCAGGCAACAATGCTTTTCCCTGGGCAGGCTGCAGTTGTCCCCTCCTGTGCAGGGAGGCCACGCTGGGAGCCAGCAGCAGGACACTGGCACCCTGCACCTCTGGGCTCTTGCTCACACCTGTTGACACTTGAGTGCCAGAAAGGGACTGCTTGAACAGGGCAGTTGTTCAGCTCCCCATGGGGGATCAGCAGTACCTGGAAGTATACCCAGCCCCTGGCCCTGTCATCCTCCTGTGCCTTGAGCCACTTCTCTTCCATGGTCCCATACGGATATTTAAGTGCAGGTCAATGCAAGCCTTGCATTTTGCTCATGTCCCAACTAAGGGACTACAAATTTAACATTCATTTCACAAGCACACCCAGCATGCTGCAGATCCAGGCCAGCATCTCTTCTCCTTTCCACATTTCCATATCCACAGGGATCACCACTCCAAACCTCACCTGTGGACATTATGTTTTCAGTGTTTAGATCAGTCCCTCTTCACGGATCAGGTTAAACCACATGCACCTATCATTCAGCTTCATGGGTAAAGCTTGTTCTTGTAGCTTCTAGAGTAGGAACAATTTCTACTGATGGAAAAGGATATCAAGAAATTCATGTAAGGTGGAACATCACAGATGAGTTTGATGTGTTTTTAAAACAGTGTGTTTGGGGAAGGGAGGCTTTCCAATCCCTGCAGTGGGTGCATGCAGAAATTCAGTGGCTTAGAGAGGAAAAGGACTTATACACACTAGCTAGAGCTAAAATGTGTAATTTCATAAGGAACTGGGGAAAGATTTGGGCAAGCACAGGGACTGGACCAGAGCATTCTTCTCTAGGGAAAAAAAAAGCAACAAATTTAAACCTTAATCTTAATCCTTGCCTCTAGCAGAACAGATAACTAAAATCAGATTTTTTGCATATCCTTGTAGCTAAGAAAACAGCTTTGCTGAGAAGGAGCGGGTAGGGGCTGGTGGCAGGGCTTTGCTGATAATATCAGGCCAAAGAAGCTGAGAAAAGAATAAGAGAGGCTCCACCAGTGCCACACAGACCCACCATCTGTGGGTTACATGTATCTTTAGCGAAGACCAGAAGGAAGCAGGAAACCAGTAAAATATTTCCCTGATGCAAAACCTCTGGGGAACCATCCAGAAGAGATGGAAATTACCTCAAAATGCTTTCCTCTCTTTCTACCCTGTTATGCCTACCTCAACTTACTGAAAATCTTATTGCAAAAGGCAGCCAAAGTGCAAATTTTTGCTTATGATAAAATGGATGCAGCTGAGGCTGTAGGTGCTGGTTGTGCATCCCCTCGGAGACAGTGGAGGGAACGGTGAGAGCTTTCCAAAAATTCAAGTATCAACTGGATTCAGAACCCAGACCTGGAGCATTTTCAGCAGGGTCTTTTTAGACATTGATTTGGGTGTGGGTGTGGATTTTGTACCAGAGGTACCTGCACAAGACTATCTTTATATTATATATATATTTATATATATGCTGAGTCTCGTAAGATTATAACTTTTAATTGTTACAACCCTGGCTTATAAATACAGATGGAGAAAGGCTGCAGAGGACCTGATACATGGCTTGGTGAGAGGGACAAGATCTGTTAAAGACATCAGACTCTGTCCTGCAGGAATACAGCCAGTAGCTGCTGGTTTCCCTGAGCCCACCTGGGCACCAACCACCCAAGCCTTGCACACCTTAGTGCCCTTGGTGGGAAATAAGAGAGATGCAATCACGAGAGTTACTGCACATTTGCTGCCTGCTGTTACCAGGTAGCTGCTATTTCATTTCTATGAAATATCATAACTATGTAAATAACTCAAGTAATAATTGTAAATGGATGGCTGTACTAAGGGAAGTGGGGGCAGGAGCCATAACTGTGCAGCTGCTAAGGCTGTGAAAATTCAACCTTAAGCAGCCCAAACATTCATTTTACAGTGTACACCACTGATTACTTAATTACATCTAAAATATAAGTCAGATCACTAAAAACTCCAGGGAGTAAATTACAAGAAGCTATGAAGCAATGTGCATGCACACACTCTACTTTGACTTTAAAAAATTATTGCTTTCCAATGGCCATGAAGGATTTTTCTATTTCTGTTCTGCAAAACATCATTATGTTACAAACAGGTAAATATTTCTAAGTAATATTAGATGTGCGTGGGAGCATCCATCTTCAGCCTTTCACTGTGGACTCTCACTAAAGGTTCTTATCTTTATGTATATTTGAACAAGAAGATCTACATATGCTTGATCTCGGTATGAACCTCTGTATGACCTGATTTTGTTGCCATGGCCACCAATTAGACCAGCCTTGTTGACTGCAGAACAACAGTCAAAGCATCTCTATTAAGTTCTGAAAAAGAATGTAATATTTTATCAGCACACTACACCATCTTATCCTTGTGGGAGTGTTGTACTGTTTGTTTCTTCAATTAGCTTTGTATTTAAGCATCTAACTTAAAAAACAGGAAAAGGGGGAGGGGTGCACGAAGCAATGGCTATGTGACCAGCCAGAAGGGTCACTTTTTACTTTTTTGAGTATCTGCTTTTGTTTTCCAGGTTTCCTTCTCTTAGAAAGTAGAAGACAGACAAATAATCCCTTTGCTTCATTGAGATTAGCATAAATTTTTTTTCTTTCAGTTACTGTTTTTAAGGATCCCATCAGCATTTTCCCAAATGCAGTTTTTTTTTTTTTTAAATATTCTCTCTTCCAGTTTGTGACAAATCAGTAGAGAGTTGCCTCAAAAGCTCATTTAGCAAACACTGCTTGTCAAACTAGCTTTGCCCTGCACTAAGTGTGTGTAAAGATACTGAATACTTTCACGTACAAGAAGACAGTTCACTGCCATCAAATACTATATTTTGTTAATGCCTACCTGAAAAAAAACCCAAAAACAACCAACTTGTCATGTACTCGGTTTACCTCAAAACAAGTAAAGGTTGGAGGATAGCAGAGTTCCATGACTACATCTTTTATTTCTCAGGCTTCCTCTTCAGAAAATAATTTTCTTAGTATTGTTTTCATAAATGTTTTCAAATGCTCTAAAATAATACAGAGAAATTGGCTTTTATTTTGAACAGGATTTTTCAATATGTACTGCATCTCTTGGCATATCTATTATATTAACTCAAGCCTTAATGATACAATGGTTAAAAACAGAGTACAGATGTGTATAAATGAAAAATGTAATAGATTTCCCTCTTAATGTAATAGAATTGGCACGAGGTATTGGAAACAGGAGTGAAAGTAGTCACTCAAGCATTGTGTTTGCATGTTATTTAAATACAAGTGGCTGAGGTATAAGTACCTCTAAGTACACCTGAAAGAGATGGTGCCTTGTAATCATTGTTTCAGCATTTGACAGTTGTTTACACAACAGCAGCACATTCTCTACTGATTTGAATAATAAACATGTTTAAACACCAGCTGGATAATAGAAGGATAATTGAAACATAGTTTAAAGCTCTGATTTACAGGCATTGTGGCAACACTTTTATTTGTGGTACAATGCTATACTTCTGTGCAGCCTCTTGAAAAAATTAAATAGGCATTGTTTCAAACAACTTTGGGATATATTTAACTCAATTAATCTATCATGTGTTTGTGTGCCTACACAGACAGACAGACAGAACAAAGAACACACCATCAAAACTTCCCAAAGCCTTAATGCTGGTGACCCCGTGCTATTTGTGCTTGGTTTAATTACACATTTGCTGGGCCCTTACCTTGTGCAGATACTTCCTTCCCAGGTGTGAACTTCAGTGCTTACAGAGTTGGTGAAGCCCACAGGAACCCAGAGGGCCAAGTCAGGGACAAAGCAGGTGTGGAGAGAAGAGTCTTCCTTCAATCACCTGGCAGACCAGGGGCCACAAAGGAACCACAAAATCATGGTGAGACTGGAGGCATCACCCACTGCTCCTCCCTTCTGCTCTGCTCCTGGGTTTGAACTGCTCAGGAATTACCACTTGGGCCTGCTTCCTAAAATGAAAATTCAAAGAGAAGCTGAGGAAACCCCAACTACTTACATAAAAGTTTACCTCTCTATTGGTTTTCTTAAAACATCTCTGTAAATACTTTCTTAATGCAAAATCCACCAGCTGAGAAGCCTCAAGATGTGGCTGTAGATTTCCATCAGACTTTTTTAATTCCCAAGCATCAGATAATCCAAGGCAGTCTAGGTTTTGTTTCTCATGCTGTTTCTGATCTCTTATCCCAGTTTTGAGCTACAATTAATTCACTGACAAGTACTGAAGTGTGGACAGTTTCCACATATGCATGTAGGTTCAGCTCTCTGACTTGGTTTTGGCTATATAAATATGATAGACAAGACAACTTGTGTAAACTTTTAGGGAAAATGTCTGTCACTCCTACTGAAAATTTGTTTGCTTTCTACTTATAACAACAGTAGCAAAAATTTAAAATAGGCATGAAATTTTCCATGTCTAAAATGATTTTTTTTGCCTTGGTATTTTTTTCTAATGTTCTTAAGACAGTGGCTTTTCAGAGCCAATATTTCTAAAAATGTCCTGTTATTTTCCTTACCAGTGCTCCATTGATTTTTACCTTGTTATTGACTGAAAAACCAGGTTTGCATGTTCACGTTGACCTGTGCTGCTAAACAAATGCTGCTGCCTTCATTCCATGTTGAGATTTTTCAGAGCATGTGACTTCATTCCTGGAAAACCCAACTCACAAAGAACCTCAGAACACTTCATTCTTCAAACCCAATAAGACCATACCTCTATGTACAACAGTTTAATAGCATTAGAATTTTGAAAAGATGGGAAGCATTAAAGGCATTTCAGGATAAATCCTGAAACTTAAAGTGATAGAAGTCTTTACTGATATTGTATGTCTATAGCTGACAAATATACCACAAATACTATTAAAACCAATAAAAATTCAAGGAATATATGTAGAAACCTGCTCACTTGTTCACTTTGGACTCTCTCATATGATTAGTATGTCTGAGGATGTGGTCAGACCTTCCCCTAGTCTGTTAGCTACTGCAAGGTATCTTCAAACACACACATATGCTCCAGCAAACCTGGCATGGATAAGTTTGAAAAGAGTAGAATCCAGAAATAAAACACAGGAAAACAGGACACATCTATACCTACCTTCCAGTTAATAAAAGTACAGACTATGGCTGCAGCTGGAAGCTGCTGTATTGCATTAAGAGGCCCTAATCTCTTTATGATACCAAGCAGAGCTCTGTACAATGTTGCTGAATACTATGTATGCCATACATTTTTATTTCTGGAAAAGAGAATAATCACAATGAGCAAGTCCTGTCACCAGATGACGGATGGATGCTCTGAGATACTTTTGGAAGGGACATTAAAGAAGAAATGCACCACATACAGTGATATAGGAAGAGGCACAATAGCAGAGTGTGGAGCAGACTTAGGGAGGCCTTTATCTGAGGAACTAACAAACAGAAGCTGCACTTGATAACAACATACAGCTGGATAAGATGCATGGAAAAAACCACCATGAGCTTCCAGAAGATATGATGGGCAGACAATGGTGTGGTGTAGCTGTGGGACAGAGTTAAGCAGTTTCAGTGAGCTGCATGTGTTATGGTTTCTGGGCCAGATTCTGGCCCCTTTGTGCTAGGTCTCAGGAGTGCCCTACAAAAGCCAGGGGATTTTCCTCAAAAAAAAGGAGCAATGCCAGGTGGCCCAGTGCCAGGATGACTCACTCTGCACTACCCATTCCTTACAGGAAGACACAAGTTCCTGAATAGGAAAGGATGAGGCAGGAGTGCACACAAATCCAGCTGTCCTGGACCCCAGAGAACTGGTCTAGCCTTGCTAGTGCTATTTGTGATTTTGCTCATTGAGTGTCATGGGGAACCAGGCCAGTCCCAGCCATTCCTCTCACTATCAGAACTTCTCTAGGCCAAGAGGCACAGGGGAAAATAAGGCCCAGGGCCATGGAGGAAGCTGTAATAATTCCAATATCCACAGAGAAAGAAGCCTATTTCAGTAGTTTTCTGAAGCACTAAAGAAACAGGATATTAAAATTCACCTTCATGTGATGAATAGCAGAAGTTGAGAGGAAATCTGAACTAGTGAGAAGTCTAACCCTAGAAAACATGTTCTGACTTTGGGCCATGGACCCATCCTATCTGCAAGTGATAGAAAGGATTCACAGGTGTCCTGTTTGCTTGTTTGACTATCCTGACTGTGCATTATTAGCATCGTGCTCCAGCTCACTGAGCTAAACTACACAGCTTGAGGCAATCCTCAGCTTTGGAATGGCTTGCCAGGAGCTCAGTAACAGGGAATGGTTGCTGTGTGTAGATATCCATACATGTGTCCTTGGAAAATCTGGCAAGGCAAACACCTTCCCAACCTATGTGCCTTGCACAGCTCAATTCTTAGATATTTACTAACTCAGAGGGAATCATCACACTGAATGTATGGGGAAGAAGAACCTGGCTATGATTTGATCTTCTCCAACAAATTCATGATGTTATTTTAAATATATTTTGCTAGAAAACAGTTTCAGTCAAAACATCTTGGTTTTAAGTGTCTTAAAGGGTATTAACAATAGAGGGAAAATGACTTTTCCTTATCAGTTTCAATACATATAATGTGACATTCAAACAAAACAAGTGCTACTCAATAGCTTGTAAGTCACAAAAGGTGAATGAAAACACCTCTTTTGTAAAAAAAAAAAAGAAATTAAAAAAAAAAAGATGGAGAGTTCTCAACAGAAATATACACTTTGACTTAAAATATAGGATAAGCAGCATTAAAAATTTCTAAGCACAAAGCCCATTTATTAAGATTCTGAATAAATAGTAAGTCTAGCTAGGAAGAAGTGTTCCTGTTAATGTAAGGTTAGTTATGTCAAGGACAGTAAATGAGGCTGTCTTTCACATACACCAGACTGATCTATCCAAATTGGGGCAAGCTGTGCCACCAAAAATGCATCTCTATAAGGTGTTAAAGGAGATCAAATGTTAACAAACAGAGAAGAACAATTAATAAACAATACCTTCCCACTCCACCAGTAGCTGTTTAACTCCTGTACTGTTGGTGTGATATTCAGCTCAAGTGAATGCTCTAGTAAACAAGTTATGTGTGTAAAGCTACAGACCTCCAGAGGAGCCAAGGAAAAGAGATTTGCAGTTTTTAAGAAATGCTTGGCTTGAAAAGCTATTCCCACACAACTGGTACAAAGCCACTGCAGCTACTCCGTGAGACCATGCTCCTCATCTGCAAATGAAAGCCAGGCAAATTCAGCTGAGGCATCAGGAGCATGATTTAGCACGAGCGTCAGTAAAGGCATGAAATGGTGGGCTCATCCTTCAGATCCTTCAAATGAAAACAAGATGTCTTTCTGGCTGATATGTTCTAGGCAAATAACAGTTTGTATGGCTCCATGAAGAAGTGACTGGATGAAATTAAATGGTTTCCTCTGATATCACAATGAACTATTTTAGGTCAGCGTTCCACAATGTGTTCAGGAATTTCCACACAGAGCTATGGCTATATTTGTACCACAGAGGATGTCCCAAAGGATATCTTTTCTTGAGCTGGCCACCTGGGCATCTCTGGTTAAAGCTGTTTGGGATTTAGGAAAGGCAAAACCCAGCATGTAAGTCCCTGGAGAAGTTAGGTATATTCCAAACACTCACTCACACTAGCAACGGTGCCTACTTCTTGCCAAAGAGTCTGGCACTTACAGCACTTATCTAATTGTGAAGCCAAAACACTGGGCCTTACTTCAGCCTGAGGCTTTTGAACTCAAATCCCATGGCACAAACCATGAAGATACAGAAGAATTTCAAAATGCTGTGCAGTCAGGAGTGGAAGAATCATGGCTCCAGAAATATCTGATCCTCATCTTGCAGTTACACCCCTCAGCTAGGAGAGAAAAGGGCTTAGAGCTCTCATCCTTTCCTTCTGAAGAGTTTCAGGATACAAGTCAATAATTAGCTACTATAAATCAGAGTCTCTCTGATTTTTCTCACTCCCACAGGAGTGACCTTCTGCACCACAACATCTGACTCTGTGTATCTTTACTTCTCAACTGACTAACAGCTTTGGTCCAGCAAGTGAGATGAAAAATGTTGGGGTTGTGTCCTCTGAAAATCTCACAACTTGATGTTTTGTACATATTCCTAAGCTGTAAAAAAATGTGACACCAAATGCTACCTGTATGACTAAACTAGAACCCATTCTTCCTTTTCATGTACATGATCACAGTCACTGGATTTTTGTCAGAGAGAGATCCTTCCTCTCCACCTCTCTAAGAGAACAAGGTTCTCTGTCTGCATAAAAAGTCTCTGAATTCCTCATTTACAGAGCACCTGTGGTGCTGAATTTGTTACCATAGCTCATAGTTCCAGACAAATCACCTTGCCTGCAATTCCTATCAGCTGGTAAAAATATCTCAGGAGTTAGGCTGAAGTGGTTCCATGCCTAGAGAACCCAAACTCTCCCTCCTATACTGCTTTTGGATCCTATGTACTGATCTCAGCTCTGCCACGACTCCTAGGACTGACCACTTCACTCCTTCAGGCTACCCATAAATGTCTGAGAAGATCCACACCTTTCTTGAAATAGAGCTGTAGTTCTTTAATGAAAATTTCAGTCAGTTAGTTCATAGGTAGAAATGTATTCCAAATTTTCCAACTGTATGACCAATGCAGAAAACCTCAGGAACATCCTGTTACCCAGTTTGGCCTCTTCATTTTCTGTTTGGCTGATAGGAATTCTCCTTAACCTCAAATTAAACATGAGAATTTCCCCACAGCTGGATACAAATTACCTAGCAAGAAAACCTCCATGTCATGGTACCATCTGCCTGGAAACAAAATGTAGGCTAAGAAAGGAGGGATATAATCCTAGCAAACAGACCCAGAAAGTCCATAAGACTGTACAGGTTCCTAAGCACACATTTCAGTGCTCCACTGGATTACAACTTTAATTACATATTTCATAACTACAAAAGGGTTCACTTAAGATACAATTCAGAACAGAAATGTTAAGTGTGTGTTTTCTTTGCCCAAAGCAAAATGCTCCCCTACTCCATGGAATGCTGTTTAAATGAATAGCTCAGAAAAAGATGTATACAATCTCTAGTGTAATGAGCCTACCCAAAGGTTAAAAATTACAGAAAACAAACTTAAAATTCAGCATTAACACCGAAACAATAGTTCATGTTAATTTCCAATGAAATTCCATAATCCTGTTTTGGTTTGCATCAAACAATGATCTTATAGATAACATATTTCCCTGTTTACTTGAGATAAATGTATTGTGTATTTAAATGGAAATGTCTAAAAGGAATATTACAAAAAGAAAAATTATCTTTGAATTCTGGCAGTGTCTTGGATAATATTTCTGATATTCTGTTAGGAAAATAAAGGTGGAATGTTACTATTCCCAACTATTTATCTATTGAGCCAGAACTTGCTTTCTAGGAGCTGGTTCTCAGGATTCCTTATGTGCCTTCCTCATTTGTACCACCAGGGAAAATTCAGGTTGCAAAATTCAGCTGGAAAATTAACATCACCTCTGGTGTTTACACAAGCATCTCAAGCAGCACATGTGGCTGTGCCCACCAAAGGCTGTCAAAGACCAAGTGACAACTGCTGCAGCTTTGTGAGGCTGGACCTTGGCACAGGTCACAGCCACCATCAGTTCTAGACCATGGCTTTGTGTCATCAAAGTCCAAAAAACAAAACCCCAAACTGAATATTCACTCTTCGGTAAACATCAAGAGCTGTTCCATAAAATGAAACTTTCAAGTTTGAAATAAAGTATTTCCTACACTGAAAATGTATCCACACACTCTCCAAAAATATTAAAAGCAATGAGCAGCTCATCTCCATGCCACCTGCCCTGACTTGCAGGACTGTGTCCTCTTCCTTATCTTGCAGAGGAGAAGCAGACACAGGAAGAGTAATGTTCAGATTTTTTAAAACTCCTGGTGATTTGTATTGTCTTGGAGTTGAACGCTCAGTGCAAGACACCTAAGTATTACTGACCCAAATTTCCATAAACTTTCTGAATCCAGATCCCTGAGTGTGAATCCAGTGTCCTCACTAGATACTGGGATGGATGCTGCCCAGAAAGGCTCACAGGGGCTGCAGGACTGACTGAATTGCACCCTGGAGCTGGCAAAGCTCCCAGTAATACCAGGAAGACACAAAGTGCAGAGCACACCAAGCTTCACCTTCACCACATCTGTCAAGGAGATGTTGCACTTTCTTGCAAAACAAGGTGAAATGTTCAAAGAACTTCCCCTTGCAAAAATATATATATTTTTTTAAATTTAACATCTCAAAATGATTTTGGAATCGACATGCTGTGCTGTTTCATTTTTCAGATGCTGTTTTCAGGTATTCCTATAATCAGTGAATTCTGACAGTGTTATGGATATGGCCAATCTGAGTGTCGTGTAACATTTTTAGAAGACTTACAAAGACTTAATAAATTTTGCAAATATTTAGAAAGAGAATTAATGTAATATATGTAAAGATCTGCACATATTTGATAATCTTGAACCAATTTAATAAATCCTGTCCAGTTTTAATAAACATTGGATTAGGGTTAAACTTATTACAAACAATAAATTAATAATGAAAATGTTTAATGTGGACTGTATATACAGTACTTTTTAAATTTTAATTGTTTTTCAAAGATCAGGAAAATGCCTGCAAATCACGTTACTGTATTAAAAACTTTGTTATCCTGGAAAATATGCACACAACCCCTGCTGCTACCAACATGACTACTTCTAACAGTCTACTAAAACATGTTTTTTCTTACAGAAACAAAATTATGTTAAAATTGAAGCTGTTTTTACAAGTACCTAAATCAACACGATCATAATTTGGGTAATGACAGGACAATCCAAGGGAACAAAAAAAAACAAAAAACAAAAAACAAAAAACAAAACAAAACAAAACAAAACAAAACAAAAAAACCAAAAAAGAACCAAAATAAAACAAAAAAACTGAATGTTAGAATTTATAAATTAATAGAGGAAAGTGCAAGTAGAACCATAGTTTTAAATCTACCTCTGTTTACATGTGTAGCCACTCCTCAAGGGCAGCACACCTGACATTCCTAATTTACGGTGAAGCACAGCACGTGCATAACCTTGTGCAGGGCCTTCCCAAGTTTCCCCACAACGTTCACCCTGGGGTACCTGAGTTCTCCAATCAAAGGAGGAACTGCTGCTGTTGGGAAAAACAAACTGCTACATTTCTCACAGAAATCTAGCATTTACAACAAAACTTTTATTTGTATTGTCCATATCAGCAGTGGAACAATTAGGTGATGTAAGAGACACAAAAATGCCACAGCACCTTTTATGTAAAAAATTAACCAAGTGAAACATGGTAGAGTGATGACTTTGGGTCTTTTTTAGTCAGATCCACCTCAATACAAAAGTTCTACAATTGATTTTTTTATTATTTTATAGCACTTTTTTTTTTTCTTTTTTAAATCGCAAGATGTTTAAAAAATGTCTCAGTCTCTTGGGACATCTGAACAAAATGTTCTTGGTTGTGGCCTGTACTTCTGGAGGTCCTTAAGAAATGAAAATAAGGGAGTATTAAGAAATGAAAATAAGGGTGAAATACAAAAGAATGCTTCAGGTAATAGATATAAGATGACAACTGAAAAGAGAAGTAAAATATAAGATAAGGATCCAGAAAGGATACAGCAAAATAGCTAATGTATAAAAGAGCAAAATATGTAACAAAGGATTGTAGTGCTACAATATCTGGGGTTTGGAGAATTCAAAAGGAGTGTCTTGAGGGATACCTGGGCTTTTTCTGTAAAAACATCATGTTCTACAACACTGTGAGAAGAAAGGTCTTATCCTTTGAGCAGTGAGTGACTTGATTCTTTAAGATATTCAGGAAGGGACCAGCAGACTCAGTCACTGCTTCAGATGCTTTTCAGAGTGGAAGCTTTCCTAGAGATAGAGAAAGTGAGGCTGCAGGTCATTGGAACTGGGAAATAACTGAATTAAATAATTATGGAAACCAAACTGAGGGAATCACAGTGATTCTGTAAGCAGGATACATTCTTATCTGGTCTCTTCTAGTAACAACACAAATGATGTCACACATATGAATGTTGGGTGGAAGTAAATATTCACCTTAATTACTCAGAAAGATGGAGTAATATTGTTTCTGCCTATCTAATTTTCCATTGGGTAATATTCTTCTTTTTTATAGCAGAATGAAATACCTGAAACAATTAATTAGGAATCTTGGTTTGTGAAATAGGAACTATTCTTAGGAATATACAGCAAAGCAGGTGGAGAAATGTCTGTTAGAGGAATGAAGAGGAAGTCTATAACTAACTTGAAATTTCTGTAAATGAGTGCTTGAGAGTCAAAAACCCATCAATCATTATCTCTCAATGTAGACAGAGAAAACAAATTTGCACAAATCTTCCACTGTCTTCCTCCACCAGTGATTTCCCTGGTTCTTCACATGCTTCCCTAGCCTCAGTAAACTGGAATTCTAACAGAGCTGTTTCAGGCACATAAGCCTGCAACAAAAACTATATTGATTTTAACAATCCCTCTGCAAACTTTCAGAGTGTATTCTGTTATTGCAATAGCTCTTGTCCACCTTCAGGTATGAAGTGACACAAACTGTATTTTAACAAAACTGCTCATCTGAGCAACAGCAGGGAGAGTCTTTGCATCAGCACAGCAAAGTTTCCTCTCTAAACTGCTATAGATCAGGGCCTAATAAAATCTTCCCAGGGTAAATCTGCCAATGAGAGGAACTCCTGAGCAGACTGTTAGAATCCATCAGCTGCACCTCTCTGCAGGAGAGGCATTCCTGCCCCTCACTTCCCATTAAATATATTGGTGGAATAGGATAACAGCATACTGCTTGGCAGGAACAGGGTTACACCTTGATCACCAGCAGGTATCAAACTTTGTCAGGAAAGGAGATATCCTCCAAACAGGAAGAGACACAGCACTGCTGAGAATCCCCCATCAAATACAATAGAACATGAAGGTATGGCTCAGTTTTTAGCTCTGGCATCCAATAACGAGTCAGAACCCTGAGGACATTGTCTTACTCAGAGATGTGAAATGCAAATGAACAGTAACATTGACAACTCAAGACCAAGCAGAAAACAAAGGACTTGAAAGCTACCTGGAAAGGTCTTGCATGAGCACACTTTTTTTTCACTTTTTCTTTTTCTTTTTTTTTTTTAATCTTTTTTTTTTTTTTTTTTTTTTTTTTTTTTTGGCCCAGAAACATATTCATTTATGTGAAGAAGTTAAATGGGCGATTTTGCTGATCACTGAAGTCCCTGAAAATGCTCTAGCATAAAGAAAACCTTGAGATGGTACAGAAATCATTTAACAGTGAAAGTCACCAGGAGCTCAGAAAAACTGGCTTAACATAAAAAGTTGTGCTTTGTGAAATAGAAAGGATGAACTCACTTTCCTGAAACATGGCCACAGGACTTTCCAAGATATTTTCCATCTTGGAGATGTATTCCTAAAGGTGTGAAAATCTGAGGTAAATCTCCCTATCTTCCTCTAGTGCTCTAAATTCTCCAAGAGAGCCAGAGTAACACTGCTTCTACCTGCTTAATTCTCCTTTGGCTCACATGTTTGTATTCTATAAAATAGAACCATTGATCTAGGGAAAAAAATCTCTATCAATCTTGGTTTATGAAAGCCAAGAATTATTTTCAGTAAGCTGAGAAATGATAACAAAAAAGTCATATGTATCAAGACAGAGTATTTTGCTGATACCTGAGACCAGGAGAAGGAAGCAAGAGGATAAAGTCATCCCTTACACTGCTTAAACCCATGAGGGGAGTTTGCAACAAATCTAAAACAGGTTCTGAGTTGAGGTGTGTTACACAATGAAAAGTTGGGTCATTAACAAACTTTTCAGTGAAAGTGGGGCCAAATTTCAGCAATCCAAAGTCAAGGCTGAATTTCACTTTCTCCAGATAGGATAGTGGGTAGCTTTCAGCTTCAAAAAGAAGCAGAACAAAACACATCATGAGACAATACTGCCTGATCTAGGGTTGAGCACATGCAAAAATAAATTAATTTCACATGATTCCATGATACAACTCTCTTCCCAGCACCTTGGGGAAAAAGGTGTTTTATTAGAAACTGAGGACAGGGTCCTCAAATTTGGCCTGTGTTATCAGAATGTGAAGATTATAAGAACTCACAGGAGAACTCGGGGGACCTAAGACTAATAAAAAGTACAGTAAATGTTTTTGTGAACCCAACACAGGAGTGTATGAGGAACAATAACTTCAAAGCTATGGCAGGGGAAATTGTTTGCTGGGAAAATGGTAGAAAACCTAGAGGAAGCAGTGGCTGGGGGAAAGATATCAAAGAGCAGTGAACTAATAAATACAGGGAAAAAAATATTGAGAACCCTTCCTGGACTGCAAGCACTCTCCTCTTTTTTCCCCCAGCAGCTGGTACATTTCCTGCTTTCTTGTCCTTGCATATATGTACAGCCACAACTCTCAGGGGTGTTTTCCCTACCTAAACTGCTCAGAGGTAAATTTGGAGGTTCAAACAAAATGTGTCTTTGTTATCTCTTGAAGGTACAAAAGAAAACTGTGAGTGGTTTTATAGCACAAGCTGACAATTCAGCAGGGTAAAGCACCTGGTATTGACACACCTAATAGCTGTCTTACATGTGTCCTAGTGCAAACATACTCATACTTCTTTATGCCATCAAGAGATTTCTTGAAGTTTCTGTCTCCCTCTTTCTTCCTATCCAAAGAGATGAAATCCCTTTTTTAACACACAAGTCCCAAGAGAAAGGCAGAGACCCTCTGATGCCTGTTCATATCTCTATCACTGCTGTTTCCCATTAATATCCTCCTTCCCACAACAGGAAGGCTGAGCTGTGGGCTGCTGAAACTCTCCCAGTTCAAGCAATGTTTTTCTAGTTTGTGCTCAGAGCCCACCACTTGCCACTCTTTGTGCAGTATCCAAAGAGAGTTGGCTGACCAGACAAGGCAGATAGGTGAGGAAATTTGGGCTGAATGCCCCATTCTCAAAGCAATTCCCCAAAGTGTCTGACATGCTGAATTGCTCTCTCCTGGCTGCACTGATGATGGAAGGAGCCTGGACCCTTGGCTGAAGTGCTCTGAACCTCATTGTGAGGGCCAGACACTCACCTGTCCTGCACTGCAAAGGCTCAGCCCAGGAAGCCTCTAAAAACTGTGTATGTTCCTCATTCCCTCCCAGGATCTGATACTCAGAGAAACACTGCACTATTGCAAACAATACATCTGAGCAGTTCCATGTGCTCTGCCCACAGAACGTGCCTAAAGGTCCCTGGGGAGCTGCATGGGGAAAAGCACACACCGTTTAGCAGATACATCACTACACACAAATGTATTTTGTTCCTTTCCCAAGAAGGCCTTTTGAATTTGTTAAAAAGTATTTGCAGAGAAAATGAAAGGAGCCCCTGGCATCAGGAGTCCTTGGAGAGCAAGCTATGCACTGGCTAAAGGCTCTGCTGATCACAGTTGGAAGGACAGCCTGACTTTATCAGGAGGATCAAGGAGAAGAAGAGATGGAATATGGGAAAGGTTGGAGGAAGATAAAAAGGAGGAATTTATCCATCAAGGTCAGCTAATTGGAGAGAAGTTTCTGCATTGGGGTGGCTGGAAGCAGTATTAATCCAAGCCAAAATTTTGCCCTTTGGAATCTTGTGTGTTCCTCCTGTAAGGCTTTTACATTGCCATAGATAAAAAGGGTCTATTTTGGTACTGAATCATTCTGGGGCAGGTTTTTCTCTCCATATGTTTGCATAAATCTACAGAGGGCAATGGAGTTACACTACTGCATGTTGGTGTGAGATCAGAGGCAAGCTTAGTATCTCTCACCTTGTCTGACAGACTCTTTGACCCATTTCACTCTTTTTTACATTGTCAGCGTTCCAAGGTCAAAGCCCATGCCCAAATCTGAAGCAGATTCTAACTCTGATGCTGTATTTTAAAGACATAGGCTCCCTTTTTCAAACCACGCATTATTTAAAATACACTTTGTTTTGTGTTAGCCTTCCTGCTTACATCCAAATGATCTTGACTTGGGCTAGGGGGCACACATATTTCCGGGAGGAGAGATCCCGTTTCCTTCACACCAGTTTCCATAGCATCTTCATCATCATCATCATCATCTGCTTACTTCTGCCCTTGATCACATCCTCTGAAAAGCTGGCAGATGTGAAACCTGAGCTACCCATGGGCCTCCACACAACCCATAGCAGTAGGTATCCAAAATGGTTCAGATCATCTCTAATTTCTCTGTGGATCGTATGTCTCCTTCAGAAAAAGGGTGGGGAGCAGATGTGCAAAACAGAGACAGAGAAACTGTGATAATCATATTTCTCTTTTACAGAAGAGAAAGGTGAGTGCATGTATTGGGCTGGGGGGGTGGAGAGAGAAGTGTATGTGCAGCAGAACAGCAGAAACTTAAAACACAGGTATCAGATTGGATACATTCACCGTGTGCAAAGTTTCCTAGTGAGAATATTTCCTTTTGGATGATTTAACAAATGTAAGCTGGATCAAGTCTCCATTATGCAAGAAATATGTTAGGTTTCTTCTCTAGCTATGCACAAATGGCTGGGGAAAGCTGGATATAGTCCCATCCTATAAACCAGAATCAGAAATAAATTAAAAGATTTATAAATTGGAGGTGCAATTCTTCAGCTACATTGGTTTAAAGATGGTGAAATGAATGACTAAAGCATTCACTCACAGTGTTTTATGAAGCAGATCTAATGTGCAGGTTTTGTGACCTGCAGTGACTTTAACTTCTCAGTAAATCAAAAAGCTTAACAAATATTAAGATGGCAAAGATTACCTGTGTGTGCCAGATTTTATCTTTTATCCGTTATCATTTAGGAAATGAAAAGCTTGAGTCGGAAATCAGACAGGCAGTCACGTGAGCCAGGCGGTCTGGCAGCCCCACAAGACAAGAACCTGCAGGAGACACAGAAACTACACATCCACTGATTAGTTTTTAGTCCTTAAGAAATGGCTCTTTTTATTGTTATTATTGTTAGCAGCCAATGAGCTTTAGAATCAGAGCAATTCCTTTCTAAATTCCGCTGCGATGGAAATTCATTATCACGAGCTAGAGGAAGCAGCTGGGTGTCTAGCTTAGCTCACAGCCAGAATTAGGGGCAGCTCCACACATGGGAGCTCCAGAGGGGCTCAGGTTTGGGGTACAGACCACCAGCATCTGCTTGCCAGCACAGAGGCCAAGGAATTCTCCTTTTTCAGTCTTGGCCCAGAGCAGCAGGAGCCTGGCTGGCAGATAGGATCTGGGCTAAGCCACAGGTTACAAATCCACAGCATGTGGGGAGATCTAGCACAGTTCAAGTACAGCATGCCCTTGATTTGGTAATGCTGTGCTGCAGTTCCTTCCTGAGAGCTCAGGAGGAAGCTGCCCCAGCACAGGTGTCTACAGCCCTCCAAGAATGACACAGACCTGCAGGGTGAAACAAATACTCATCTTCCACCCCAGCTCCCAGCAATTCCCAAACCAAGGGCTGAGGGAGTCAGTGTAAGATTAGAAACTACTGCCAAAGCAGAGTTGGGTTTTTTCAAATACTTTTTAAGTATTTGCTGATGTATTATATTAACATCAGATCTGCTGGTGGAATGCTGAGGTGCAGTGGATAAGGCCTGCTTTGAGGCCACAGAATACTGTAGAGACCTAATTGCAACAAGAATTCGAGCCTTTCTAAGGTCCAGCCCCAAATCCATACAAAGCAGTGCCATCAGCTCTATTAGCTTGCATTTTTTCTTCATTTTTCATACAGAAATGTAGATAATCCCAAAGGTTAGTCAATGTCCATAACAAAATCAGACCTACAAAAATCACATCAGCTATGGGTGATGCAGACATCATGGGGCACTGCAGACACTAGGTTTTCATGAGTTATGTTTGATCCAGGAAGGTCTTCTCCTCCTTGCACCCCTGTAGCCCCTTGTCCCAACTACCAAAAGCTTTCATGGCCATCCCTTCCTCTTCCTCTTCCATCTCACAGCCATAGTGAATACATGCTGAACATAAATTAAAGCCCAAGGAGAAAGCAAATGGAAAGAGTTTCATAAAATGGATGTTCCCTTTTTTCCCCAGAATGTAACATCTCAGTTTAAAAATGCTTTCTTCTATTTGGAAGCAACACTATAGCTCTTTAATATAAGATGTTGATTTAAAGCACAGCAAATAACAATCAATCTCTCCTTTCAGCTGATACAAAAAAATGTGAGAAAAATAAGAAGACCATTCAGTAAAATGAAAAATAGACCTGGGTTTACACTGTTATTTCCTGTATAATTGTCCCTCTGTCACAGCCTGGAAAGGACCAAAAGTTGACAAAGTGAACCATTTCCATTGCTTCTCCTTGATGTGCATGGGTAAGAAAAACAGAAATAACTCCAAGCAGCCCTGCTGTTGGGGCAGTCAGCTTCATTCAAACAGTGTAAGCAGTTCATCATCAAGCAGTATTTGGCCCAGCATGCAATGAAAAAATAATGCTATATCAAAAATAAATTATCCAGCACTTTGCAGGTAAATCAACAGAACAACTTATATGTTAACAAATAAAGGCCATCAATTAACAACAAAAAAAGTCAAGTGAATAGAGAATCCAACTTCAAAGAAAGAAACTGTGGGATCCTCTATGTTAAGTAAACAGTTTTGCTGTAGGTTCAAATATGTGTCAGTGCTCCATTACAAGACCATGTAGTGATAGGACAAGGGAGAATGGTTTCAAACTGAAAACAGTAGCTTTGGATTAGATATTAGGGAAAAAATCTTGACTGTGAGGGTGCTGAGGCACTGAAACATGTTGCCCAGAGAAGTTGTGGATGCCCCATCCCTGAAAGCATTCAAGGCCAGGATGGATGAAAATCTAACTAGTGGAAGGTGTCCCTGCCTTTGGCAGGGGTGCTCAAACTGGATAATCCTTAAGGTCTCCTCCAACCCAGGGCATTCTATGATTCTGAGATTCCACCACATCCATGCTGAAACTACTGTGGAAACTCTGCATTAATGACTGATATGTGCTCTGAAAGTCAGGCCACCTCCTGTGGAAAAGATGGAAATGCAAGTCTCCAAGACTGTGTAGACAGACATCTGAATTCTAATAATCCTTTGATAATTTGATACATAATAGGTATATATTTGATATAATTAATTAATTCAAGTGTATTTATGGAAACTTCACATCTGCCTTCTATTTTTGAATTTCTGGGTTTAACATTAAAGAAAATACAGAGCTAATGTCCCTGTATTGGAGCAGGAACAGAACAAACTCTGTCAACAACTAGCAAAGGGCTAAAAGGTAACTGCACAATCTGCTCTGAGCAAGGGCTGCTGTGTATCTTTTTTCCTGCCAAAAGCAGATTGCAACTCAGCAAGTCAGTTTTGTGTCCTGCTCTCCCTGACTTTGGGAAGATGTCTGACGGCGTGCAGCCACCCCTGCCACACGCACAGCCTGGCACCTCTGGCCAGGGGCAGCTGCATGGGGAGGAGGGCAGCTTGCTTTCTGTGTCCTACCCACTGCTGCCCTGCTCACACCTTGATAGCTCTGGGCTAGACCTGGCTCTCCACACCAAACACATGGCATCTGCATCAGCCTGAGTCTGACCAGAGGAATTAACTGGCACCTGTCTTACTCCATTTCCCAGCCTGGCACTCCAAAGGAAAGTACTGATAACTGAAGGTTAAAATGGACCAGAAAGCTCAAACAACCCCACAAAACAAAACAGACAGCAAAAGAAAAACATCCAGAAAAACCAAACCACCCTGCACAGCACAGTCTCATCACTATTGCTTGACAACCCTATTCCAGAGCCTCAAATTATATGCAAAGACAAATTTGCTATTAAGACATCAGTGTCAGTTTGTGGACAGAGCAGGATGGGGTAGTCAGCTCCTTTTTTAAAAACCCTGTTTTGTCAGGGTGTGGGACAATATTCCTTGAAGAGGCACAATTGTTTCCATTAGTACACATATCTGAACTTTTATTTTCACATTACCTGTTTAAAATCACTGGAGAAAGGACACTACTATGCTATTTTCTCTTCCCACCCATCACTAGGACTGGTTTTAAATCATCTTTGCTCACATGAAGCAGATCTTATAGAGGGTCATGACTGAAGCATTACTAAGCTGAATCAGAAGCTGTGGCACAGAGGCAGAGAACCTGCAGAAACAGAAACAGAAACTGTGTTAACAGGTACAAGTAGAAATCTTTCTCATTCTATAGGGACAAGTCTAAGTAAAGAGCTTTAGTCCATGAATACTTTGACACAAACTACATGCAGTGGCACTGCATTCACATTCTTGTTAGCTGCAGGGTGAGTAATTTTCATTATAAAACTTCTGCTATTAAATAGGCTCCACTAGCTAAATGCATTGCCATTTATTCAGTTCTTATTACAATTTAATTTACCCATTCATTTTTCTGTTCTCTGACTTCTTAATAAAATGAAGAGCTGGCATCTTCTAGTCCTGCTCCCTTTTGTATCCTCGCCAATAGAGTAACATCACAGCATTTTGCAGAAATGTGGTGATGTGGTGGTTTGGGCCATTTGACATTTTTATGTCAAGTACCTTTTATATGCAATTCTAGTATTTGTTTTACTCTCCATTGTTTCTAATATCCCCTGAGAATCTCGAAAGTAACATTATTTCCTTAACAAGTTTGGCCTTTCTTCCTCCTACTCAGCAAATAATTTTCTTGTGGTCTTACTACTTGCTGTTATAGAATGTAAGCAACAGCTACAAAACATTGTTGCTCACATACACCTGGGCTAGTAAAAAGAATCTACAAATAAATAAGCACATATCTTGCTTCCTTTCTAATTTTTGACATTCTGCAAAGGAGACCACTGGAGAACATCTCTCCAGACCCTGAGTTGTTTACTCCTCCACTAAATTTCTGTCACACTTGAGAAATCCCTGAACACTTTGCTTTTCCAGCTGTAAAATTGGGCCTGTGATGATAATCCTGTCATACCTTGTTGTTATTTAAAATAAGAGGAGGAATTGCATTTGATGGAAGGTCTTATACAAATCTGTTTAAATTTTGAGAAAGGCAGGTCCCAGCAGATAAACTCCCACATGGGAATCCCATATGCAAGATGGAAACCAGGACATAACACTGAGGCAAAATTAAAGGTGACCTAGTAGATCAAGTTAAACGAACTCATAGTTTTCATTTTCTAAGGTGCAAAGCTCAACACTTTTTACTTTGTTTCCTTCATCATCTTTTTTTGTTGTTACCATTTGGGTTTTTTCCAGAACATAAAGTTTTTTCTTTAGAAATATATTTGTAGTTACCAAATGTCTTTTAGTTGTTCAGTGCCAGGCATTATGTTCCTCAGAGTGAAATGAGACACTTTAAAGTCCTTAATCAAAGTCCCTTAGTACATGGCATAGGGGTTTTAAAATCTTCCCATGGGGCTGCATGGCCTTAGACTCCAGTCAGTAAGTCCACTGAACTGAGTATCACATGGACCTGGCTTCCAGTGTCCCAGCCTTTCCCTTCCCTGTAAACCTATTTGCAAAGCATTCAGACCACTTGAATACTCTGGGTTCCCTCTTATCTATTCCTTGGCTTTGCCTTCTAACCTGTCAAAGAGAAAGAGCTCCCAGGATTTCTCCTCAGCAATGTAAGCAGCAAAAATAAGCAAAGGGAGTTAACATAGGAATTCTCTTGTGACAACACATCTACATTCATGCTTTCAGCATGCAGCAATTTTTAGGACTTGCATATATTTAAGAACCACAGAGTCTGCAACTCTTAGTTTCAAGGTTGTGGCAGGGGGAGGAGAGGAAGGAGGCCAGGCTGAAGCATTTATGGGAGGCAGCACATGTAATTGAATCTCACCAGCACTCACAGAACTGCCCAGGACACTGCTTGCACAGGCAAAGGGACAGCAAGGAACAGGGCACCCTGTTTGCATTTCACAGACCTTTATTGGCTTGTTCTGAATTCTGCTTGCCCAAGAAAGGACCTGGGATAAGTAGCTCAGCCAACAGGCCAAAGGAGTCACAATGGCTATTTAATTATGAAACTCGTCTAAGCACTTATAAATTAATTCTTGGTCTAATGTGGTGTCAAGCTGAGGCGAATAAAGGTTAACACATTCTATTAGTCCCAATTGCCACAAGAATTTCATAGAACTGTTTAGATTGGAAAAAAACCTCTGAGATCATTGAGTCTAACGATTAGCCTAACACTGCCAAGTCACCAGTAAACCACATCCCTCAGGGCCATATCTACACATCTTTTAAACACTTCTGGGCATGGTGACTCCACCACTTCCCTGAGCAGCTTGTTTCAATGCCTGACCACCCTTTCCTTGAAGAAATTTTCCCTAATATCCAATCTGCACCTCCCCTGATGCAACTTAAGGGCATTTGCTCTTGTTTTGTCACTTGTTACCTGGAGAAGAGGCTGACCCCCACCTGCCTACACCCTCACTTCAGGTAGCTGTAGAGAGTGACAAGGACCCTCACCAAGCTTCCTCTTCTCCAGGCTAAACAACCCCAACTTGCTCATCCACTCCTCCTAAAACCTGTGATCCAGGTGTGCCCTTCTCTGGACACTCTCGAGCACCACAGTGTCACTTGCAATGAGGGGCCCAGACTGAGCACAGTATTCAAGGAGTGACCTCACCAGTGCTGAGTACAGAGGGGCAATCCCTGCCCTGGTCCTAGTGCCCTTATCAAACAACATGGATAATTAAATACAGAGTCTAAAAATTATGTTTCTCTTAATAGAAATTATTCATATGAACATGATCTGAATAGTTGTGACTTTAATTAATTTAGACATAAATTTAATTAGCAGCTGATTTCAATTGAGTCCCAATCTGAACAATAAGTTGTGTTGCAGGCCACATACTGGAAGCACTATCTAAAACTAAATAAGGAACTCTGAGGCACAATGCTTGGTGTTGGTGTTCTCAGTTCCTATCCCTGCCTCCTTCTGTGTAAGAACAGCACACCTGTTCAGCAGGGACTCCCACTTATTTAAAAAAAAAAAAAAAAAGTGGGGGGAGGAATTTGTCACCCACCAAATTCCAATAGTTAATGATCTCTTTGAGAAAGAATTGCTGAAAAGTTAAGTGGGCTCTTCCAGGACGAAGAACAGGATGGAACAGCACAGCCACCATGGATGGAAAAAGCATAAGAAATCCATTTTGAAGAGCTGCAGTAAAACAATCACAAGGTAGCAAGAGGAAGGAAACTGCTGACTCTTACCCACAAAACACCAGAGCCAAACTCAGCTGTGGTGCCAGTGGCACAGTCTGCTCCCCACACTTGTGTCCATGCTTCCCTACAGAGCTGTAGGGATCCAGGAGCACCCCACACAGCACCACCCTTTGCTGTTTCAGCAGGGCCACTCAAATTCTTCATGGCTTGGTTTTCCCCTCTGTAAAACAGGGATAAAACTGCAGTCTTGGCAGAGATCTGAGAACCTTAATTCACTAATGTCTCTAAACCCCTCTGAGGTTCTTATTGGGAAGGCACAGCAAAAACGCAAAGTATTATCACTGATTCAAACTGACCTTCCCCTTGAAATATCACCATTTGAGCTATAATTCCAAATCCTGACTCTAACCAAGTGCTACGCTGTGGGATTAACCACATTAATGCTTAAAGCTGTTGCTCTTTTTTTTTTTCCCCAGTGTTCACAAGCTAATGCTTGTAGGGGTCTAATCTTGGACAATTCCTTAATGATACAGATTTTCAGATGAAAATTACTGCTACATTTTCCTGTCTTCTAACAGATTTTAGTCTCACTGCACACACAATGTTGGAATTTGTTTAATTACAAATATAATTTTTTATAGCCTTTCCTAATTTGAGTGTGTCTATCTGTTGTCTGCACACAAACTGTAAATCATTGTATTAAGAGTGATTACACACCCACTGACACAGAAAATTCGTGATCGGGTTGTGAGACATAAGAGGTTTACCAGATTGAATGTGGCATGGCCACATATTCTACAGAATTTATTATTATTTCTAATCAATCCTCCTCCTCTAAACCAAGATCCCTTAACTATAGCACTCTCGCTGTACTTAAGAAGGACATTTCAAATGGATGTATTTTCAAAATAACATAGCTGCACAGAGCAGTGCTGCAGTCACATTTTCCAGCACAAGGTTATGGGCAGGTGGTTGGGTTGTCATTGTTAAGCCAAATCTGGCTTCGCTTGTACAGACCTAGGATATACTCTGAGTGTATGCTGCTTGTTTCTTGTGGACACTGCTGAAGGCTCAAGGAAAAATACAACTCACATTTTTCAGCTCGGATCTTTCCCAGGCTGGAGACTTTTCTCAGAGATAAACAAGAGTAGGAAAAATAAATAACACATATTAACACTTGTTGTTGATCACAAAGCAGTGTGTGTGCTACATGATGTTTTGCAGAAAGCATGTTTTCAAAGAGGTGTTGCCTCCTTGGACCAATGAGCCTTTTCTGTTCTGTATTGCACAATCCATCCTATATAAGTGCAATGGCCTTTCAATAAACCACTTCCTCTTGCTGCCTTGAAGAAGTCTTGTGTGTGTTGCTATATTCACCATTCCTAGTCTGATAGCGACAGTTTCTCACAGCAAAATACCCTAAAATCAGAGGATGAGGAGCAAAGGGTGGTGTCAAACCTACTTTCTCAATTGTTGATCTACACTGGGGCCTGCCCAGGGAGTGCTCCTGCCACAGTCATTCAGTCTGTCTCCAGTAAGGGGCCTTGAGCTGATGCAATTTAAGAGTATTCCTCATCCCTGTAACACCATGCTGCTGTGATTTCATTACATGCCCAGAAATTAGCACTGGGGAGTAGTTATTATTACTATTATTAAAGGAATAAATAATCTTAAATCTTGTTAACCTGTGAATCTCCATAAATAAGCAGATCAGACGTGTAGTAAAGGATATAATGCAGATTTGTAGTGATGTCAAATGTGACCAAGGGAGAAGGAGCTTCCCAGCCCTATCACCACAGGAGCCAGGACACCAGGGCAGAAATGCATTTCTTAAAAGTCGGCATACCAGTGTCAATATGTTAATTTTAGTACAGAAAAGATCATTCCTGGGGAGCAGATAGGCATAACCAGACACATTCCCACTTTGGGATGACTGCCATGTGGCAGGAAGGTTTACATCCATCCCTGTATCCTGGTGAACTTGTGGTGAGAGATGCTGTTCTGCACAGCAATCTGACCTGAGATTCAACATTTAGGGGGAAAAAAAGGCAAATTGGCCCCCACACAACAAGCAAGAAGGTGATTTCTGCAGTGCACTGCATTGTGCTCTGGGACAGGGCCTCAGGGTGCTCCTGAAATACTTCATAAAGCAGAATTTGCTCTCATGGGAAGTAATGGTTAAGAAGCTCAGCTTTCCACTGCCATTTTAAACTCCCCAGTTTTAGACTGCCCAGAAACTTGGCATTTCAAGGAATATCCAAAGGACAAAGACATGTACAGAATCCCAGGCTACAAAAGTCGGACAAAGGGACAGACAGAGGATGAGCGAGATTACCAGGCCAAGTAGGTCAGGAGCAGTGTGATTCTCAGGCCAGTACAACACAGCACATTGAGAAAGCTTCCAAGAAGCGTAAACAGCAATGGATGTTTGAGACAATGAATGCCCTAATTGGATGCCCATTCTCACCGCTTCCCTCAATTAAGAAGAATCATGGATAATTCTGCCAAGATATTGATGGACAATGCAAGCATTGGCTTGAAAACTGCAATTTAATGAACTAAGCCCTACCCAGTTGTGAATTACAAGAGATCCAAAAATAAATCCATCAGAAAACAGTCCAGTGACAGTTAAGTCAAAAAGTTATTAATCACTGAATCTTAATAATTTCCCATCAGAGTTACTATAATGCATATCTTTTGGTTTCATACATTAACTGCATGAAGTTTCTGAAAAGCTTGGAACACTGGGTGTTCCAGAAGACAGAATCAGCAGTTGTGTTATCCCTTTAAATTAAGAAAAGAGAGAGTCAAGATTTGCTGAAATTTAAATTAATAATTCCAGGGACAGTCTCATGAAACACAGATGCTGAGCCAGCTGTGAGCACACCTCAGCCCTGAAATGAGAGGTGACTGTGGAGCTCTGGACAGTCTGATCTGCAGTGACTCGTGCATGCACTCCAGGGAACAACAGCTGAAGTCCTATTGCAGAAATGGTGTGAGATGAAAACTAAAATGACACACATTACAGGTGTTTTAATCTCTTCTTCAATCAGCTTGGTGTCCTGCCACGTCATTACAGTGTGAGGGCTTAGTGGCCATGTCATGACAATGTGTTTATCAATGGCTTTGAGGCCAAATTTACTCACTGCCCAGACTGGTAATTGGAGCTGGTTCTTTCACAGCTGCACTGGAACAGCTGAAGAAAGTTCTGGGGTGGTCCTGTGCTTTTAGAGGCAACCAAGAACACCATCCCTGTGAAGTGAAGCTTCCAAAAATTCCTTTATGCTTCATCTGCATTTTGAGGGCCATTTTTACAAAATCAGCCAGGCTTTGACTTTGCCTACAAATCCCATTTTCCTCCTGCAGCAGGAATCCTACAAGGGCGATGTGAGCACAATACCAGGGTTTGGTACAACTAATTTCTTTCATGAGAGGACAAAGCTCAGGAACAAATTAGATATAGGCCATGTGTCTAGTGGAAGAACTTCAATGTGATATAGTTAGCTGTGTCATCTGTGTGATGCACTGGCTGTCAGCAAAAAGAGGACCACATTGAGAAATAGTCTTCCACTGGTATTACTCAGTATTAAGCATGCTAAGATCAAATTAAAAGGAATAAAAAAATGTTAAGAGTACAAATGTTTGTGTTTAGAAGAACTCAAATATGTAGATAAAATGGAGGAGAAATTAGAAACCTTCCTGAGTCAGAAGTGATTGCAGACTTCTACTCAAAAATCTGCTGTTCTGATTTCCATGCAGACCAAGCAGTACTTGGCAGTTCCCAATGCAGAGTCACTTTATGCTAGTCAAACCCCTTGCTTCATAAAAGAGATGCAAAGATTGGCTCAGCAGCATAATTTAAACTTGCCCTCAAATGTTTGCACATAGACCTTGAAGAAAAAAGGACAAATAAACACATGACCTTGTGTAATAATCCCATTCCTCTCTCTTCTCTGCATAAAAACACAGGCTCACCCAGATTTAACAGCATTGTATTAAACACATTTTTGCAAAGGTTCTTTTCAGTGTATCACAACCTCTGACTTGTGAAAGTTGGTGCACAGGGCATCACCATGAGGTCAGAATGACAAGGAGCAGAACCAACAGTCCAACAGTAATGGCCCAACACTTGGTACTTTCACTTGCATTTTTGTTTTGGCTGGTGTGCACATCACAGCATTAAAAAAATAATGGCCCCTTGAGAAACCTGACAAATCAGCAGTGATAGGATTGCAGATTGCTGACAGCAGCAGTGGGAGATGTATTTTACAGAGTACACCAGGGCATCAGACACACACAGTTAAGAACAACTGAGCAGAAATGTGGAAAGGGGAAGCCATCAACGAGTTAGGGAGCTGTTGCTTAAACAAGAACATCCAGAGAGCACTAATTAACAAACAAACTAAAGGAGAATGGGCAAGTCATCAAGGGGGGCATTGGTTCAGGGCACCCAGAGGCCTGGCTGGCAGCACAGCAGTCACAACAAATCAGACAAGACAAAGCAGGAGGAGTCCCCAGGAGCCACAGCTCAGGCAGCTGGTCCAAGGTCTGGGTCCATCCCTGCCCTGTGTGATGGAAGGTGGTGATATTGCACTGAGGGTGCCAGTGCTGCAGCAGGCACTGCCTGCAGAGTCTGCAAACAAAGAGGAGGACAAAACAAGATGAGCTGCTTCACAGAAGATGCCATGAAGCATCAAAAAAAAAAAAAAAAGAAAAAACAAAAGTAATGGGCTTGTACCTTTGCTGACATTTGCCTTTGTGCAAGCACAGTCTTTTGAAATGAAGGGCTGTATTATTAATGTTTGAACTTTACTAATATGAAAGGCTTGAAGTGTATATTATTGCTTTGTATAGCTACATACTTAGGACAGAACTGAACACCATCAAGCATTTAAATCATAAAAAAAACCCCCACGTGGCTCTTAGGCTTTGTGATTTAAAAAACTTGAAAGCACTCAGAAACCAAATCGCTTCTGGCAGTGATTTCACCCATCCTCTCCTCTGCCTGCCAGCACTCTCAGGTGCTCATGAGCTGGGAGGGCTGAAGTGGCACAGATCTGGCTGATAATCCATCCAAAATATTTCTTCCTGGACACTGCATTCAGGTAGCCTACTAACTTCCCATACCCCATTGCTCACAGTGCAGAGGGGTGTCCTAGAGGGGGTGATGTCATTACTGTCCCAGACTGGATGATATCCAGCCCCACAAGACCCAAATTCAGTCAAGTTATTAAGCCTGTGGCTAACCTAGGTAAAGGTTATGAGTCATGCACTCATTTATTAGACAGATTAATTAGCTACATGATGTGCCTAAAGGCCCTAGAGAGCCTTTAAGATGGCTATGCAATCATATCTGAAGAAAATATAAACAGTTTACATTACAAATGTAAATAAAATACTTACATTTATCCACATAAAAAATTTGCAAGCAACTGTGTGTACATTTTTCGTGTGTACACACACAGACTCATCATGTTTTTGAAAAAATAAAAAAAAAGAAAAAACATTCCCATAAATGCTTCCAGAAAATAAAAATTATTACAGAAAACAAAGGATGTATTAATTTTTTTAATTAAAGTGAATACTCTCTATTCTTACCTTGCCTAGCTCTGATGCTGAGTGTCCTTAACACATGATCACAGAAATGTTCCTGCTACCCAACATTGCTTCAAAGTGCTAGGTTTGGGGGAGGAGGGCAGCTGAGTGTGGTGGATGTGTTTGTTGCTTTTGTGTTGGGTGTTTTTAAGTCTAACAAATTTTAAAAGGCTGCATACACTTAGCAGAGCTCCATTTCCACATGTGTCTCTCTTCCATAAAAGCTGCCCACTTATTTTAAATATAGCTACAAGCTAAGAGAAAATGATCAGAAAAAGCACTATCATTAGTTTAGCACCATCAGGACAGTGTTTATATGAGTTTATACTACAGAGGAGCTCATATTTGAATAACACATGCATATTGTCCTTAGAAAAGAAAAGAAAAAAAAAAAATCTAACCAACCATGTAAGCCAAGTCACGAAATTTAATTAGGAAGATAAGAGTTGAGTTTTAATTTTTTTTTTTTATTTTTTTTTTTTTTTTTAGGTTACAGAAAAAAAAGATAATTTTAGGCAGCAAATTAGCATCTTCTAATAATCTTAGACAAAAATGATTTTGTTTTGCTTTGGTTTGTAAATTAGCTCATGATTAAAGTATCTCTTGTTGAGCTTCATTGTCTTTTTGTGCCTATTTTCTGAATGCAGCCCTGACCTGAATACTCTTGTAGCTCAAGTACAAGATTTGAAAGCATGAGAGGAACAATTATTATAAAGTGAAGTACTTACAGTTTTACTGCAAAATCAATGAACTTTCAAGTGATTTTTATCATATTTTGCAGCTGTTCTGTTTGCTTTGAATGATGTTTATCACATCAAAAATTGGAGTACTTTTAAAGGATGCTTTATCTAGAAACTTCCTCCACCTTTATTTTCTTGCCCCACCCTGTGCTGTAAATGCAAGGAAATTTTTATCTTGTGATTTTGCCCTGCTTCAGAAGTTCTCTCTCTCAATATTCAGGCCAGTGATTTTGCTCATTCTCTGCCCTATTCTTTCTCATGGTTCCTTAAATGAGGAGAAAGTTCCAAGTTCCCAAAATAATTCACAGTTTTGCAGCAGTTCAGTAGTATTTCCCCAGTGAAGGCCACCTCTTTTTCTATCTAAAGGAGTGATCCCACCTGATCTCAGCGTGCAGGAGCTCAGGCTGTCTGCCAGGAGCCACAGGGGGAGGAGTGGTGAGCAGCACTCCTTCCATGGGACCAGATCCATGATGTCCTGTGGACACCAGGGGTAAATATTCCTCTGGTTCCAGTTGTAAGGGTTACAAGCACAGAGAATTAGATCTTATCTTATTCTGTACTACATCTCTTTCCAAATCTATCCTCTACCTCAAGGAAAGCCATTTCCTTCTCCACATGGGATTGCTAAAGCCATGAGATGAACAAGAAGCCCTGCTCACTTACCTTTCCTCACCCTGACCTTTTCAGCCAACATTGTCTGCCCTGGGCAATGCTTGCCACATATCTGCTTCTCCTTCCCAAATGCTGCTTGGGATTTGTTGGATATTAGCAACTCAATCCTACAAACCTTTGTCCCTGGGCAGAGCTCCCTTGGCAGTTCCTCAGACTCCAACAAACCTATATAAATAGCCATAAAACCATAGTATGGTTTGAGTTGGAAGAGATCTTAAGGCCATCTGATTCCAATTCCCCTGCCATAAGGGAATGGAATATGGAATGGAATAGTAGAATGTCTAGTGGGACACCTCCCACTAGACCAGGCTATTCCCAGCCTGGCTTTGAATATGTTCCAGGGATGGGGCAGCCACAGCACCTCACTGCCCTCCTGGTGAAGAATTATTGCTGTGTTATTCCACTGTCTGAGCCACTACACACACAATTCCTGAGTGGAAAGCCTCTTACATCAGATAATTTACTATCCAGGTTCAAACCACATCCAAAAGCAGGGGCAAAACATACATGAGGGGAGGTGAAAGACAAGAGAGAATGAGGTGACAACTAAAGGCAAACAAACAAACTCAAAATATACATAGATTGGCACAGTCTTTTAAACATTGCAGCAGAAGAGAGTTTGCTCATGGTGCTATACCCAGCAGCACTGTATAATAAAATTATATTTCGTACATTTACCAGTACATAAAATTAATGCAGGTGTGTAATTCCTATTATACTTCCTTATGTAATTCATATCATTTCCATGTTTAAATCTGTTTAAATCAATAGAAATTTAATTTTATTTAAATGCTTACTGATCACCAGTAAAACCTCTGCTTTCTTTTTTTTTTTTTTCTTTTAACCTGAATTATTTGTTTTATAGAGCTAATACAGAGCTGTACTCACAGTTTCACAGTTCAAGTAACTGTCAGTCAGACCTACTTTAAATCCCTTTCACTGACTTTTGAGACAACATCCTTGGATACTTCTGACCAAAATACACATTATGGAAGTTTTGCAGTGTGCCCCTCTGCTGCATAACTTAGAACAGGAGTAAATGATCCTTACTATTGCCACTCCGTGGTACCTGACCAGATATGTACCTCTGCCATGGGAAATAAGGTGAAAACACAACAACTAAAACCAAAGTGAAGGTGATGATCACTGCTCATCTAACATATGGCAAATCGATCCAAAATCTGAGCCCAAGGAAAAGAACAGAGAAAGATTTTGCATGAAAAAAGTATGAGCCCCTCTGTAAATTACATAAATACTTAAAAGACAAATTTCAGAGGAAATGCTCCTTTGAGGATGTGTATTGGCAGCTATACCACTGCAAGAGCATTCATTTAATGGATCACACCCTGGAGCACTTGAACCATCATTGCTTATCTTCTGACCAAGCAGGATCATAGCAATTCCCTTAAACCCTTCTCCTGGGGCTGCCTAATTGGCCTTTATTTAAATTTACCTGGTTACAGCCTTACAATCATAATTTCCAGCCTCTGTCTTGTATTCTCTAGCTTTTCATCTTTTCACTTCTTCTTTTTCTCTTTTTCAAAACTGATATTAATTTGATTTAAAAACTGAAAAACCTAAGCAAGAATGCAGATCACATTCTTCCAAATGCAGGAAAAGAGCCCCACTTACAATTATTCCAAATTTTGCTGTTACATTGGTATTCCTACAAACATACCCATCCTGATGCAAACAGGTTGGCGAAAGTCTCATATTAAAAAAAAAAAATAAAATTTTTTAAAAAGAGCACAATTTAATTTTTAATACATTTAGGAAGAGCTTAATTTCAGAATCATGTTGGTATTTTCTTTAACATGTCTTTTACAGTGCATATACATACAAATACAGAATTATACTTGGTGGGTTTTGCACTTCACTGTAAAAAGATTGAGCCAGTCACTGCTTAAACCTCCTGGAATAGAATCTTCTTTCCAGTTTGGGTGCCTTAAAACTGTTTGACACTGAAACAGATAAGCTCTTAACTAATTCTTTTTCAAAAAGTTGTTTTTCCAGATTAGTATAAGTGCTGTGTATGTCACAGAACAAAATTTTAAAATATAAAGATATAATAAAAATTCAATAAATGTGAAAGAAAAAATACATACTCTGCAAATGAGACTTGATAAACTGTATAAACAGTAGGCAAGCATCAATGTTACTATTTTCACCTCTTCCATACTGACTGAATCTCTATTATTTCCCTTTTTGAATACAAAAGCCATGATTAAACTGCAGCACATCCTACAGCAATATTTTCCAGTGACAGGGAAAGCACTTCAGCCTTTAAGTTGTTCCAACAGTTAATGATCCTCATGATGGAAATGTGCCTTGTATCTAGTCTGAATAAGTTAAGCCTCACCTTCCAACCCTGGACTCTTTTACAATTTCTTGCTCCCATTAGTACTTGTATTTTTTTTCCTCTGTAGATATATTAATCCCTGTTTAACCTTCTCTTTGATGAATAAAATTCATTAAATTCCTTTGCTCCCTCATTCCAAACCAGGATTCCATTCAGGTAATTCTTTCTGCCACTCTTTCCTTAACTCTAAGCTTTTTAAATTGTGAAGTGTGGCCTCTTGGAGCAGACACAGTAGCAGCTGCTTCTGCTTTAAGGTTTTTTCCTCTCTCCAAATCAAGGGATTTGTCCTTCTGGCCACATTCAGCTGTAACCCAGAATTTCTCTGCTGGGGCCTCGTCAGATTCCCAGTATCACATAAAGTGATTTGGCTGCTGGAAGAGCCAGGTGAAAGGAAAGTTGTTAAGAAAGGCAAGTCTGTGCACTTGGTTTGTTTCCATTGCTGCCCTGAGCTCAGCCCTGCACAGGTGCAGCCCATAAGCAGCTTTCTGCAGCTTGGAGGTTTATTTCATTTCTATTGCTAATGCTGCAGTGGGACAAGCCACAGCAGTCCTGGAAGCACCAAAATCTGAGCATATGCAGCAGCTCCTTAGGCAGGCCTTCCATCTCACTTGTTGCCTTGGATTAGAGGCATAAAAAACATATGACCAAAATCTGCAGGAAAACATTCCATACAGATAATGTACAGCTCTTGTAACGGGAGCACTAAGTTTGGGGAAACCTGTTGTCTGGCACAAATTCTAGAGCAGAGTGCTTATTTCAGCTAGTTGCAGCATAAAAGCTTTAAAGAACATTAAGGAGGAAAATGACACTAAAAATGGTTCCCTCTGCAACATTACCTGCACTCAGATGGGCTAATACCCTCGTGGTTTTGCAAGGCATTAGTGAAAAAGAAGTAATAAAAAAAAAAAATCCAACAGCAAGTAAAGAGCCCTCAGGGTCTGGGCCAGAAATTTGTGCTAAAACAGTATTAGTAGTGACTATAAGCCTCTCTAAGAAGGTTTCAGAATACAGAAAAGTAGTCAAGATGCTTACAATTTTAATGGATTGTTTGTCTTTTCAAAGAAATAACTTGAAGGGATGAATCCAAGCCCTGTACAAGCTGGTGTCAGAGGTCTTGCTGACTGACTGCTCTGCATATTGTCCCCAAAGACTCCCTGGCTAGCTGGTGTATAAATGCAGAACCAAACCAAAGCCTTTGTGCAGTGCAACACAATTTTTTGGGAGGAGTTTTAAATGTCTACATGCCTCACAAACCATTTGTTTATATTAAAGAATCAGTGAGTCTTTTTTACATGTCCTTGCATGCTGTATACTGTCAAGTACCTTGAATTATATTCCCTAAAATCATACTGCCTTAAAAAGCTTCTACACTACATATGTTTGATGCTAAAGTAATTTGATGAAAGTTCTATTTAGAAGATAAATTCTTGAGCCTTATGAAGCATCTATTAAACAAGTGTAACTTATTGGGCTGAACTATTCTGAGTCACACAGACTGCCTATAAAGGAATGGGGTCTCCCCTACTCTGTAAAAGATGGTGGCAGGCTGTGGTGGTGTGTGTTTGGAATGTCAGGGAAGGCAGGCTCTAGGTAAGCAACAAATTGCTGTATATATTGCCTTAGGAGCAGGTTAGAAATTTCCCTTGTTCATTGGCATTGACAACTCCCTCCCCAGAGGAGAGCACATCCAAAAGCACAAAGTTTAACACAGTAATAAAACACATCTTAAAAGCCCAAACCCCTGTGTTCCAGTGCTCAGAAAAGGTGGCAGCTTGACAGACCTGGAGACTGACAGCAGCAGTGTCAGCTTTCCTCACACTTGTCTGCCAAAGCACCTCAACCTTGACCCGAGGAGAAAACCACCAAGGGTTTGAGTGGGATTTCATGCCCATTCTCTCTGGCATCTCTGCTGAGATTGCCAACAAGGGGGCCAATTAGTGCCTGCTTTGGAGGATGGCTTTTTTTACTGTGTGGAAATGACACCTGTCCACTGAAGCTGGGCAGAGACCCTCCAATTCCTGGGAGCCAGCCACTGTGCAGCCACTGCAGAGGTTACTGCTCCTGCCTACTCCCCTTGCACCAGGCATGCAGCAGCTCCATGGTGTTGGCCCACTGGGACCAAATGCATTTTCCTTTCCCAACAAGTAGTCTGCTCTGATTTAAAATAGTAGCCTTGTATTAAAGATATAATTTTAAAAACTTATTCTTGCCATTCGAGATCCTGGAGCGTGAGTGAAGATCAAAAGGCCACTTTTGCTGTGCAACCAAATAAAATCCTGTCAAGAACTCACACCAGGGCAGAAGGAGATGAAGGAATACGGCTTCAGCCTGTGTTATTAACCAGAGGGAAAATACAGTTGTCCTGCTGGGCTCTTTACCTCCTCACAAAACCCTAATTGGAAAATTTCTTGTGCTTATGCTTCCTTGGTCTTCAGTGCAGCAGCAGCTACCTTATCTGTTAGGAAAAGAGAGAGTGTTACAGGAAGGCTCTTCCCTCACCCAGAGATGGACAAGCTTGAGCAAGCTGGTACAAAACATGGGATTGTATCATAAAACCATCAGTTGATCTTCATGGCCAAGAAGAGAGCTGCCATTGTAATATGGTTATACATAGGTATCTTTAATTTCGCTACCATAAAAGTCATTCACACTTTAATTAATGACCCAGAGGTGCAGTTTGAATAGCAGTCCATTTGCAGTGTAAACTTTGAATTATTACTTAATGGAATGGGAAACTTCATTACAGTTTGAAATAACTTTATCAATATTATCTTCCATAAATTCCAGTCCATTCAGCTTCACTTTGTCAGACAAAAAATGCAAAAGTCATTCTCTTTGAAATCAGACATCACCCTCCAGTTCATCTGTCACCAAGTCAAGTTTACTAACCTCTCTGAGGATGTCATCTGACTGGAGTTTTCTATCATTCTTTGGCATTCCAGGTGTACTTCTTGACAATTTTTTTAGATCCTTGTCCAGACTCTCCTCCAGGAATCTAGAAGGACCATGAAGATTGCATCAAGGACTTGATTAAACAACAGACAACATGCCCATCCAGCACACTAACCTCATTTGGAAGCTCTCATAGAAAATGATTGACAGCTGATGCCCTAAGCAAAACTGCTGTTTATAAAGTCCTTTTCAGCCCAGCTACATTAGTGTCTCCACATAGCAGAAGTCAGTACACTGCTATCAAAATCAAGTCTGTGACTGATAATACTGAACTCTTCATTACCCCAAGTGTTGCTGCAAGTAATACCATGAGTTTGGACACCACCGTTCAATAAAGGCTTATTATTATAAATATTCAGCTTCTGTCCTCATCAGAACAAACAGCTTTGCAGCCAAGGTGAAAGGGGTGAATTGCAAATAGGTCTAGGTTATGATAGAGACAGTGCCCTATTTTTGTGAAGTGACCTTGTAGCCTGGCACCAAACACAAACTCAGTGGAATAAACTGGAATCTGTGTATTCAGATAAAACTGGTGGGGTATTAGCAGATTTTAGAAAAACTAAATCATGGAAGGGAGACGTTCTTTCAAATGGTGCATAGAAGGGTTCTTCTCTTGTTTTAGTTTGATATTTCTAATACCCTTCTTAAGGTTCAAATCTTAGCAAAGGTTTGGGATTTTTTTTTATATAGTTTCTTGAGTAAGATGAGGCACCTCAGAGAAACAGTGTCTGGCATTACAGCTCAACTTAAAAGAACAGAGACTTGTCCTGGCCTCCTCTCCTAAATTCATATGCAGTACTGACTGTTCAGAGCTGGCTGTGCACCAGAATCTCTCAGCAAGAGAGCTGCTAATCTCTCCCTGGGAAAAGCACCTGGATTACTCTGCCTAAAGTCAAAACACACCCTTCTGCCTCCTTTGTCTACTCTGTATCTCAGCCTAGTTAACTAACAGCTTCTAATGAAAAGTAATAAAAGGAAGACATTACTTCCCAGAACTATGAATAGATGGATTCATATGTGCTGGGCAGTTGCCCTGCCAGCTTTGTTGTAATGGAAAAAAGGAATGATGGAAAAGACTTTCATTTGACAGAGTTCCTTATTGCACTTGTGTGTTGTGTGAGTTAAATTAATCAAGATCACTGGATCTGCTGATGTGTTGTTCCCTGAAAATTGGGGGTCAATAAGGGTGTTTGATCTAAGGTGGACTAGACCAATGGTCCAGAGTTACAAAATGTGTCCAAATCCTGCAGAAACTCACAGAAAGCAGCGAGACATCAGGAACACACACACCATAATAGAATTCCCTCCAGATTATGTCCTGTACATTTATTACCTCTGAAGGGAGCTCATTTCCACCTGTCCCAGGCATATCAAAGGTGCTTTTTGTCTCAGCATCTGAAAATCTCACAACTAGATGAAACATGTAAAACCCCAAGATATTACAAGCAATATTATGCACCAAGAGCTCGGTGGGGACCTCAAGACAGCACTGAAACACCATGGTCAAACAGAAAACAGAACCAAACTACCAGGATGTAACTGAGATTTAGGAAATAGGTCATACATAGCTGAAATACTGATGGCCAGTGGAGAGCAAAATTAATAGAGCAGTTCAGAGCCAGAAGAGATTAACTACTGCCTTGCCTTGCTAAGAAACAAGTGTAAGTGCCACCCCTTCCCTCATTCATTCATTAAAAAGAGAGCAAAATTCATTTCCTGGAGACAAGAAAGAAGGAGGGAAAAGTCACTTGTTTTTTAGTGAAAGGTAAACCATTTCTTATGAGTGTGATGAATATCTAGATTGGAAGGAATCAATCTGACTCTAGGAAGAAAGTCCTCCTGGCAGCAAACATATGTCCAAAAAAAAAATTTAAACTGAAATCTTAACTTAGAAAATTTTTCTGAAAAATCTAAGCATCTTTCTGCTGGAGAAGAAAAAATGTGTTCCTAGAGTCTCTCAGTCATTCTTTTAAAATCTCTAGAATATTTTCTCTTCTACCTCATCAATGATTCTCCCCTCACAACAGCCACAACACAGGCCATTTGTGCAGTTCAAGACACTCCAGACAGCTCCCATCAGCAGCTTTCCCTCTGAATTAGTGCCAGTTAATGTGCATGCATGTTTGAAAAGGGAAGTCATATTCAGCAGCAACTTCTTTAGAAGTGTGAACCAGAAGAAAATTTTTGTTGATCCAACAAGATGGTTTTGTCATCTTTAATGTCATTCTCAACTCAGTCTTGAATTTTTCCAAGCAACAGTTCTGTGCATAAACAACCACTGCCACTGGTAGGGGCTTAACACATCCATGCCATGACAAACTGAGCAAGTCAGCAAGAACTGCACTTGCTGACACCTTCAGCAGGGACAGTGGAATGGATCCTGCCCTGGGACACCTGCCTGGCACCTTTATCCTGGGATTGTCCAGCCTGTGGCTGAGAATAAAAACCTCAGAGCAGAAAAGAGTCAGCTCTTGAACTGCTGCATTTTACAGGCCAACAGATGAAAGAAAACTGGAGCCAGTGTGAATTTGCTGTAGTATTCTGGATGATAAACAGTGGCAATTCAAGAGCTGCTGGGCCATCCCCTCTGGAGCCAGCACTTGTAGGAGAGGGAAGCACATGGGAGGGCAACAGGTTGGGCACCAACACTTAGGCATACCAGTTTAATCTGAAACCATAAGTGAGTCAACACCTCAGCTAAAGTGACGTGTCTCCAAGGATTGCACATCTTTCCCCCTAAGCAATCACTAGGGAGAAGGTGAAAGTGAAACACAGTTGAAGTTACAGCCTCACAGTCCTTACTCAGGCAAACCATACCCTGAAGATCAGAATGTCACCTGGGTGAGGACAACATGCATAATAAGTAAGAGAGCTGGAGTTATTTAAAGCCCTGTACCCATTCTGATAAACAGGTGAGCACTCAAGCAGTTCACATAAATACATGACCACACAGCATTGCCCAAAGCCTCCTGTCAGTTTGTGGTCAATAAAACAGGGACACTATTTCACAGAGATGCAGCTGGGAATTCCATAATGATATCTGGTGAAGGTTTTAGGAGGCTAAAATGCAATGTGCCTTCCAACTGAAAAATGTTATTTAATATGACACAATTACCAAGTAGCAAGAAAACACAGGACCTCACGAAATTATCAGAGCTGTTTCTGTGTAGAGGCAATGCAAGCAATTGTCTGTGGTAGCAAACTGCCAGGGTCAGCAAAACAGACAAACAAGGACTTCACTACATCAATTGTCCAGAAAGCCAGACCAGCTTTTTCTGTCTCCAAGAGAAAGATCTCACTGCTGAGGAGAGGAAGAGGGTTCTCCCCTCAGGAGGAGTCACCACTTCTCCCAAACCTATTGTGAATCACTGTAATCCTCTCTGCATGGCCATTTCTCATGCCTCTTTCCCTCTGAGGGCAGGGGTGGCCTCTCCTGGCTGTCACACTGTGTGTATTCATATTCAGTGGTGCCTACATTGCTTTGCCTTTAACCAAAGTTGCATGTAATAATTATACCATGACCCAACCATGGCAGTAAATACTTTGATTCATGTCACAAAACACTATTACCAGGACTAAGCATTATAGAATCGAGTTTCCAGATCATCTGTGATGGCCCAAGCCCTGTTTATGCAGTATCAGAAATAGGCATGTGAAGAGTTTGCAGTTTAGGGCCTCCATCCAGCAATCCATGCTGGCAGACCTGTAAAGGGGTTTGGACGTAGTACAATGAATGATAACAGTAAACAATGGGAGAGAAGAGAGTGAGGGTCATAACTGCAAGACCATCTGGTTGTTTCCATTTGCTGTGTACACATCTTGCTAGTCCTGCAGCTAGAAAGGCAGAGAGAGTTGTTGGAATATCGAGTTTCTAATGAATAGTTGCATTTATACCTCATATACCATTCTATATTATTATATCACCAGTTGTGGCAGCATTTTGGATACTGGTTTCTGGAAAGGCCAACAAATGTTTCTGAATGGAAATATATCAATATGCAAAATAATTTGGTACATGTAACAGTTTTCTTGTAAGAAATTTTAAGTATTATTTAATGGTGAGTGTTTTTCCCTTTCCTGTAAGATTGTCTGTTAAGAGTTCTTAATCCCATTGCTGGGAATCATCAGCACTTGTATGATCAAGCCCATATCCAGCACTCTAGGTACAAGGACAAAAGAATAAATTACAATAAAATGAGGAATGCTGTATGCTTTTTGGTAGGATGCATGAAGAAAACTCAATTATTTGTAATTAATTGATATGGATCAATATTTGATTTCTCCTTAATGAATCTCCAGTAAGCTTCCAAACCAATGAAAAGAACACCGGCTAGGCAGATGTATCTTGCTCGGCACTCTACCTGCAACCAGATGTGGGCTTTACTAAACCACATGTGGGAGTGAAAACAGAGCCAAGGGCCCTTCTCAGAGAATCACCTGCAAATTGACCATATGGTTTCAACCTTGGAGTCAGGTAGCAAGGGCATTCTAGCCTTTTGCAATCTGCAAGTTGACCGAGTGGGAGACATGCTCAGAGATACTCTGAACTATCCAGGAGGGGAAGAACCAGGACTGGAAGTAGAGAATGGCACCTCTCTCTGCTAAAGAGAGATCTGACCATGTCTTCACTTTAATTAATATAGTTTGACAATAATTCCATAAAGGTCAAGAGTGTAAAGCTGCAGGAAATAAAATATTTAAGGCTGAAGTTTGTTTGAGCATTCTCCCTCTGAAAAAGTCCCCTAGCCTAGGTACTCAGAAAACTCTTTCTAATCCATAAAAAATTAAAGTGAGAGGAAACTTGAGTTGGTCAGGAGATAAATCCTGCTATCCATACCACTATTTTAGAGACAGGAGGATGCAAAACAGGCTGCCAGGGAGCTCGAGCAGCTTTATTTCCTGACGTTCATTTTTCATCACCAATCCTGAACAGACCCCAAAACTCAGACTAATTAAAGACAAATAATTAAGCACATTCAGACTGTGAAGGTTGGCAGACTCCCACTGTATTGTGAGACCACCTTGGCATTTAAATGGTTAGGGACTATATCCCACAACATCATGCTCATCTCATTGTGGTAGAGAGCTCTTGAGAATGTTATTAGCTGGGTGTTCGCCTTGCCGTTTTTCCACATGAGGCAGATGGGTAATTACGAAGCTAATAGTCTGATTGAGAGAAATCAGATGCAGTGGTTTGCCCAATTAGATGATACATTAGCTTCCTTCTTTGTAAGCAGCTAATGTGTGAAGCAAAGTGGTATTTTTGAGGGTCAGAATCCTTAAACAAGTGCCGAGTTGCAGATTATTGTGTCTCTCTTTTTTTTTCTAATGGAGGAAAAGTGCTAAGTCTTCATTACTAAAAGCATAGAAAATGCAAATCAGGCTCTGAAACAAAAGAGTGAAGGGACAGGCGAGAATATTTGGTGTCCAATGTGTCAACCTACAACATCAATTACATTGAAATGCAATGCATGGGAGCCTAATCAAGGATAGTGTAATTGTAATAATTGCATGCTTTTGTTGGAGAGCTGCTGCCATTGTTATTGTCAACCATTTGTTTTTCTCTATTGTTAAAGGGGAGAGTATTTAAAATATATATATATGTGTGCATACATAACTGTGTATAATTGTCTGAAGAGCAGTATAGGTAGGAGGTTCTGCTGCTACACACAGAGTGTGTTGAGTCTTTCTTAATCCAGTTCTTTGGATGCTGAAAGCCCAAGAGTCTGAACTCAGTTAAGGCAGGTAATGCTGAAAACTGAGAAATGGACATTGACCTACAGTCTGTGCTGAACAAGGAGAGTTACTTTGCCTTTTGCTGACACATCTCCTGATCCAGGGAGGTGAGTTACCCCCAGTAACTGGCGAGTCATGAAGTGAGCCAGTGCTAAATCAGCCAAACAATCCCTGAGACACCTTTGCTCTGCCTTCCTTCTTCAAAACAAACGAGAAAGAGGTCAAAATAAATCCTTTGCCTTGTTATATTTCCTCCAGAGCTGCAATTTCTTTCTGCCATTTAAAAGGATTTTTAAATATCTATAATCTTGACAACAACATTCAAGACAAATGAACATAAAGGAGATCACTGCATGGGAAAATAAATGACAGCATGAATTTACTCAAGATCTTGTTAAGGGAGGGAAATGTAGGAGCCTCCTGTAAATAAAACAGTGATATTTTCTGTATCCTGAAGTTAGACTGGAAATTCTTCTTACAGCAAAGTGCTCAATGTTCAGATCAAATGAGAGGTTTATTTCCTCGCATCACTTGGGCTTGCCAATAGGTTGAAACAGAGGCACAATAGAAATGAGCTAAAACATTTAACATAGCTGTTAAAACTCATTCTCCACAGCTAAAAAAGAACAATGCTGTACCGTCCTTACTGAGAATACACTCTCCTGCCATAGGAGGCTTCTCATGTATCTCTAACAATCCTGTACATACTCCAAAACTCACACTAATTAAAAGCAAATAATCAAATACATTCAATTTGAAAAGTTGGCAAACTCGCTTGTATTATTGTGTTAGCACCTTGGCACCAAAATGATCACATAGTGCTAATCTCATTGTGCAGGAGAGCTCTTGAGCGTGTTATTCAGTAGGTCTGCTCCCTGCCCCCCATCTCCCAAACCCACCCCATCCTCCTCCACCAGCACTCTCTTTCTTTAACCAGATAAAGAAACTAAAATCGTAGCAAAGATAAGCAAAATTAGGACAGCATTTTCATCATATTTCACTCAGAGGTAACCAGGACTTGTGTTACGTTTTACAGAGATTTTGTTTCATCCTACCTTCATTTCATCACTGCAGACACAGTGGGTAAACCTGAGAGATGTTTTTAAATAAACTAAGCAGGCTGCATGTGTTTCTCATTAGTTTGCATATAACATTTTTTATTATTGTATAGAGTACTTGCCCACCACAGAAACATGAAGAGTATAAATGCATTAAACAAAGTCAACAGCTTAATGCTGACCAGAAAAGCACTTTAGGATTTTTTCTCTTTGAAAGTTTTATTTTACAGTTTTTGCATACCTGTGCACACCTAAAGTTAATGACTGACAACTATAGATGCCCATTTGTGTGCTATGAAGAAGTATTAGTTTAATTTTCTGCAAGGGTCTGGGAGGATGTCTAAAGGGGTATTCATCCCAGTGTTTCCAGCCCCTGTCTTTTTTTGACAGCTGCAATATCCACCACAGTAGCTATGAACAAGGGCCAGGTACCAACTGGGTTGGTACAACTGGATTTTCTGTCCTGTTGAAGAGAGAGGCTAGAACTGATATACTTCCCCCAACATTCTCCTCTTCTGGACTAAGGGAAGCATAATTCTTTCCAAAGTTTTACACTGGGGTCTTGTGTCTATGCTTGGATGTGTATCTGGTCATTAAATATATGATTCTTATCAGTGCCTTCCATTTTGAGATATTACTCAGATGATTCTAGGTTATTCTATATTACTTGAGATGATTGTATGATATGGCCTGCCACCCTCCAGCCAGCACTTGCAGGTGGTGGATTTTTGCCTGGGTTCTAGAATCTCTTTTTAGAAAAAAATGTCTCTAAAAGACACTGAATTAAAGGTCTCTGCCAGGAGAAATACCTTTTTTTTTTTTTTTAATTCTTGACATTCACTGGATAAAAACGCATTAAAATTAGACGAGTGCTATAGAAGTGCAACGCTGAAGACTATGGCTTTTCATTTCATTTTCATGTGAAAAAACAAAATTTAAAAAAAACACCAAAATCAGGAAAAGAAGTAGCTGGAGGACCTTTCTGACAGGATTGGAAGGGTCCCACTCATTTTTTAGCACAAAGGCACTCACAGTGGAAGATGGCACTCTGATATACTCTTTAATTGAGGAGGTGCTACATAAGACAGTCTAATTAATTTGTGACCTTCCAGACAGTTCCTATTCATGGCTGAATAATGAAGGAAGCCCACATGGCTGAGCCTCTTAGAAAAACAACCCAAAAACTGCTGGAGAGTCAGTCCCACAGAATAGTCCCTTAACTTCATAGAGGTGAATGTGCTGCCATATGCTCCACCCCCACTAGCAGGGTCAGAGGACTGCCCAAAAACCTGAGACAGGTCTATAGCTAGTGGGACCATGGAGGGAGAGGCAGACTAGATTAAAGAAGCACAGACTTCCTAAATTGTGCCAGGGTGTGGTGAAGAAGCGCTGCTTCCAATACTCTGTTCCTCTATAGCTCCTTTATGTAACTATAACTATAAACCTGACTTCTTAAAAAACACATTCATCTTTCTGCTGACTTCAGCAGGTTTAAATCAGGCACCATATATGGACAGGCCAAAAGATGTATACTGATGCTACTTACATTAACTACTAAGGCATATTTATAGTTTTGTTCATATACTTTGCAGTTAAATATTGCTAAAAGATGATCTGTGATTCAAAACAAAATAGTAGTTATTTGACTAAGCAAATTTTACTTTGAGCACCTAAATTTCTGTTGCAAAGAAAAGTTAATAATCTAAGACTAGAAGTATCAAGAGTAGCATCTGAGCTTGGAAAGCCATGACTCCACAGGAAGAATTCCCATTGATACTACCAGGAGAAATGCTTGTAGACATCAGGATAGCATATGGTCTCTGCCATCAATATTGGTTTGCAGCTTGACACGTGGATGGATAGATACCACAGAGAGATTGAGAGAAATATGACAAGCTAAGCCATACAAAGATAAGCATGCATACACAATCACACTCCAGCAGATGCTTTGGCTGAAACAGGTGCTGTAGAGGAACACATTGCAGATCTGAGAAATGGGAAAATTGATATAAAACTTACAGTAGCTTAATGAACTTTTGCAAGCAAAACTGAGGGAGGATTCAGAAAAACCCCTCAGGGACAGTGCTAACAACAAAGTTGTTGATGAACCTGGTGTAGATTTAACAGCAAATCTAATGGAGCTCTTCCTTCCCCCAGCTTCCATACCAACTGGACCAGAGAGGTTTCAACAAAACACCCCCACTGCATGAAAGAGAAGGAGAAGGAGGAGTTCTCCTGGGCATTGCAACAGGCTGATGCAAACACTTCAGCCTTGTTTTTGGTTTAATGCATCACCCCGGAGATCTGGGTGTGAAATCTGAACTTAAGGAAGAAAATCCTCATTTAGCAAGGAAAGCACTGCAATAGCTATGTGTGAAAGCTCTTCCAGCACTGTTTTCTGCTTGCCATATGGCCAATTTCACCCACATTGAGAGCAACTACTGAGTAAAGCCTCAGCATCTTGAAAGAGAGATACAGGGAGAAATGCAAGTTTTCTCATCAGCAAGCGTGGCCCAAAGAGCAGTTAGTTATCTATTTACACTGCTGCTTTGTCTGATGCTAATAACAAAGAAAAAAAGGAAGTACCAATCCCAGGAAGTTTGGAATAACTTACATACTTAGGAGGTTTTATAGCCAAAATTATAGTTTCGAAAATTTTGAACTATTCCAGCATCTACTGTTGCAGATCTAGGAATTGTTAGGGGGTGTCCTAAGGTCCTTCTACAGACTCATAAGGTTCAGGAGGTAACAGAAATATTAGCCCTGTTTCTGTTAAATACATAGACAGATATACCCCATAGGGAAGATAATCCTCCCCAGACTCCCATCCCACAAAACCAATTCCTCATCTGTGTTTGGCTCTGATATTCAAGGCAACAGGAGTGTGTTTTTTGGTTTCAGAGGAAATATATAGGCACCATTCACTTAGATTCAGAATGCCATTAATTTACCACGGTGGAAAATAAACTTTTCCCTTCCTTTTTTTTCCCGCGGATTCAGGGGATTGTTTACTGCCAGCTGAGGCAGAAAAGAAGTTCCTGCACCCCTCTGAAATCCAAAAGTCTGTATTTACAGCAGGTGATTCCAGTTTAATGGGGTGCCTCACATTTTTCCTGACAGAACATAGTGGCACAGCATTTGTAGGCCAGCTCTGAGCACAGAAACCTCTGATCAGCTGAAGGGGCAAGGAGCTTCCCTGCTGCAGACAGAAGTCCCCAAACCTGCTGGCATCATCTGCTCAGCAGCACCTGAGACTACAGCCAGCCTCCAATGTCCTGTTTACCTGACACACCGTCTTTCACCAGGAAAACTCCTTGGCCAGGGCTTTCAAAGGCTCAACTTTCACATTGCAACAAGCCCTGAAACAGAGAAATATCTGTTTTATCTGAAATAAAAGGCCTCACACATGAGCTATTGTTCTACATTGCTTTCTCTTTACTGTTTGCTAATTTTTGATGCTGCTAATACCTGAGTATGCCCTCTCTTCCCTTCAGCCTCCCCTCATTTAGATCTCCCAGTGAGAGCCAGGGTCCTGCCTGTGCCACAGAACCACATGTTGGCAAAGAGCCACCTTAAATGTCACAGCCAGGTAGCACTGGATGTCCATTGACACACCAGGAGGAAGAGGGGATGTGCCTCAGTTAATAAACAGCTTTAAACTCCTTCTAGATTTTATAGATGAATTCACATAGATGAATGCTTAAATGGACCCGAACCAAAGAAAATCAAAATCTGATTTCTCCAGAGGGCAGATAATCCAGAAACAAAGCAGTCCTGTCTGAAACTGCCCTGCAGAAACACTCCTTGGTCCTGAGCTATAGGAACCAACTTTATTGGCTCCATATCACTGAGATTTTCCTAAAAGTTTCCCATTGCTGTTACTGCTGATGGGAACTAGTGGAGACAAGACACTCATCGCTTCCAACATTTTTATGATTATGTCTTCTGGTCTTTCTGTTTTCCAGGTTGGATGGCATTGCTTTGCTTATTCATCACTTTTACTTCTGGGAGCTGTGCTTGGACCTATTTGGTAACGGTAGGAAATTTTAATGTAGAAAAATTCTGCTCTGCTGCACTACCTGTTTAGCCCCTGGCCTCCCTGGTGAGAATATCATCAAAGACAGCAGCTAAAGTAATGTGCAGATTAAAAATTAAAGACAGTCCACCCATTCATTCACCTGCCTCAATGACTAACTTTCATACAGCATAACAAATTTCAGGCTCACAAGAAGGCTATGGTTCCATAATCCATCCCTGACTATCCAGGTACTGAGAAAATTTCCCTTTAGAATTAAGCAAAAATTATTAGCTTGTGTGTGAAAATCAATAAAAACCAGCACTGGTGCCATTCAAATCTAAATTGTAGTTATATTTTGTGTAGTATTTGGAGAATTTTTCAGTTTTTAGCCTGGCAAATAAGAAAGTAAATTACTAAGGTAAAGAACAGCTATGTTCAGTGAGCACTGAAGCCTGGTAAATATTCAGTTTTTAATGGCATCCACTTCTATTTTGTTCACTGAATTATTGGGCTGACCTTAAATTAGAGATCTAGATGGAGCTGAATTGAATATTGTGAAGATGAGTGTAATTACCTTGCTTTCCTTTATTCCAATTCATTTTATTTTTTTTAATTCTTGGTCTGTGTGACAAACTGAATGTCAGAGTGGCTGTGGATTTATCCTCACAGTACCAGAGAGCAGAGCAGATAGTGGCACAAGGGAAGATATATCTGCACTGCGGTCAGGGCTGTGACTGCAGCACCTTCCTGCCTTCCTCTTCACCAAAGGGCTGGAGCTCTCTGTGCTGTCCAGGTGTCAACACAGGCCAAAGAAGAATTCCAGACCTCTGGCACCTGCAAACGAGGCCCCTGCTTTCCTGGGAATTCCATCCAAACCAGCTACACCCCAGGCTAGAGCAGCAAGGCAAGTGCATGTGCCCACCCCAATCCACAGCAGAGGCACAGCCCTGGGATGTCTTTGGGGCTGTCTTCCATTGCTCCACAGAGCCACCTCAGTCAATACCTCTGTACCTTCTAATTAACTTCAAAAACTTTCTAATTTTTTTTTCCAGGCATATATTTAAACTTTCTAATATTTTCTGAGCTCCCCTTACAGTTAGTGCTGTCTGGCCTCCCATATTTTGTCACTGGCACCTTCTCTCACAATTACTTCTCCTGACCCACTTCATCTTGGGGAAATAGGACTGGACACTCTTTGATAAGTCATCAAGTAACAGCAACCATGTCTACTCAGTCAGGGAAACTTGGAGTTACCAGTATGTACACAGACACTCAGCAGAAGCAGAGGTGGAAATAGAGTCCAGCTGGTTAATGAAAATCTGTACAGCAGGAAAAAAGGAAGGAGGCCAACAGGAGCTCCTGATAGCCCTCAGAAAATGTGCAATGGCCCTAGCTGGGTTTGATGGCAAATGTGACATGCAGAGCCTGCCTGGAAATCACCCCTGAAGACCACACTGCCTCAGAATTAAGTGTTAGCAGCTGCATGCATGTCATTAACCCCTCACCTACCATGACAGGGTAGCCCAGGGCCAAAGTCTTTAAAGGAGGGCTGGCTGATTTTCTTTCTGGGGGTAAGAAAGCTGCAGGACTTGCTATGCCCAGAAAAGGGCACCCATGTACATGTGCCCTTTCACAGGACATTTGTGTGACAGCACTGAGCATTTCAGGACTTTCAGCTGATGTGAAGGATAATACTCCCATTCAGCCAAATAGCTGAATAATGGGCTATAGTCCATGTTCTCCCAAATATTTTACAGTTATTCAATATAGGATAGTGCTTTATCATAGTACTAAAGGTATGGGAATACTTTACATTGACTTCATTGTTTCTTGGCCATGTGAAGTTTTTATTAAGCAAACTTCAAAAGCATATCTTGACCCATAGTGGCTAAACATAGACACAGTGTCAGTAAGAAGACTCTATTACAATGCAAAGGGCAAATCTGCAAAACAGTTGTACTGTCCACAAAGAGCCATTTGGAAAACAAAGGACTTCATCATCCTAACCCTCAGCATGAACCCAGATTTAGTCCACAGACAGCAAATTCAGTAGTGAAAGCAGCCCAGAGAAGGGCATTTGGGCTCACAATACCTGATGTAAAAAGGTAGAACTATCCATATGAACTTGAACCCGAGAAAATCTTCTCATAATTTAATGGCAGCATAATAGACTGTGTCCAGGATTTTTTTATTTTAGCCTTCCCATGATGTCTGAGACTTCACAACCATATTTCTAAAAGTACAATATCCTCTCTTTTGCCTGCTATTCTACAGAAACTTTTTTAAAGTTGTCTAACTAAGGGCCATGGCCATCCACTTTGATCCACAAATGAATTCAGCATAAATGTGAAAGAGTATGTGAGGAATTTACACTGTCTAACTTAAAAGTCTAACTTCAGGTACCCACACTAAGACCCTATATAATCAATAGAGAGAGGTGAAACAGGCTCTTCCTGAAGGCCATCTAAAGGAGTGAACTCCAGTGTTCCACAATTACCTCTAATTTTTTTCAAAGTTTTGATTCTATTTTGTCTTTTCCATTTTAAAATTGTATTTTAAAATTTAAAAAAAAAAAAAAAAAAGTATCGAAAAGGAGTGAGTGGAAATAAAGAAAATGGCAAACTATGAGAAATGTACTTTTTGAATTGAAATTAAAATTTGAATTTCAATGAAGTCATAGAAAGACAGCTATTAACTGGCTAGTAATTACCTAAAGGTACTTTCTTATGATAAATGTTGGTCAAACTGGTGTGAAAGTGTCAAAAGCAAATAAAACTCAAAGAACACCCATGAAAATTATGCATAAAACCATGCAATTTTGCACCATTGTTTCCCTCAAAATCTAGTACAAGCTTTCAGAGTATAAGATTACTGCATTTAACATAATAAACCTGTTCCATACACAAAGTTATCATTATTATTAATAGATCTGGACATGCTCAGTAATGTCAGATCTCTAAGCACTCGGTGCACAAATAACCATTTACAGCAAGCCCAACAAACAGGAAAATAGCATCAGATCTAATTCCTTCAATTCAAAGAAGCAGGTGCACAGTTTATCATCTTTTCTAACTCCCATTTAGAAATCAATGGACAGGCTTTTAATAGATTCTTTTGGCTTTTTCTAGGGCAAAACAGGAAATAACTAATAAACTGGGATTTATTAACAAAACATACAGGATAATGTTTGAAAACCCTGATTTATTCAACCTCCTTGGATGGCTGACTCAGGTACAAGCAGCAGAACAACTTCTTCCAGATGAACAACATTCACCAAAACAAATATAAAATTATTATCTACAAAACAAGGTGTAAGATTACACAGATTACAAGTCTTATGATATTCAGATACTCAAACTCAGAGATCTACCTCAACCATCTGAACCAAAATGTACATTCCATAATGCTACATCCTATCTGAACACAGTACTTAGGTTTTACAGCAAAAATCATCAGCTGCCAAATGTGCAGGGCTACAGATGCAATCCAGGCTGAAAAGTCTTCCTTCTGAATCCAAGACAGCAGTTCCATCCAAGACACTGCTCTGTTCATCTGAGCCCTTCCTGCCAAGTCACTACATCTGGCCCACCAGCATGTTCAACTCGAGCTTTCTGTGGCTTTGGGGTTAAATTGCAAAATCTGGATCCCAAATCAACAGTTCTGATTTATAAGCAAATATAAGCACCACATTTTAATGCTCTGTAAGTCCCTCTTAAAAAGCAGTCACAAATTCAGGGTATCTACTCTTACCCCCACAATTCTCTTCTGTGTTGCCAGCAAACAGAGAAAAAGAGGAGATGACTCTTAAAAGGATTTCTATCTTATTTCTACACTGCCAAGGCATTAGTTTTTCCTCCTAATTTAAGAATTTTCCTCTGAGTATCACTAACAATTTATTACCAAGCAGCCAAATTTAAAAAACAGGTATTAATAGCTATTGTGGCAAGAGCTTTTCATTGCAATGGCTAAAAGACAGCCAACTGCCAAGCAAATTAGGCAACTTAGAATGTATTTCTAATACTCCATACATGTACTCCAATACTAATACATGTAACCATTTAGAATACATTTCTAATACCCCAGTACATGCAGCCATTCAGACCTCCAAGGAGGAACATCACAAGAGTACACACAGCTCCACCACAAGACCAGACTGGCACTTTGCTCTATCAAATTTGGGCATTTTCAAAGCTGGCTACAACCTTTATTTCCTTCTTTTCTATTGCAAGACACACTGAACATACAGGAAGACAACTCAAAGATTTGTAGGTGAAACTCCAGTTTCTCAGTGGGACAGCTTTCTGTGACAGCTACAAATTAAGGGGCATTATTTTTACTTCTTAAAATAAGGCATGATAAACTGAAATGCCTGTAAAGAACCTGCTGTGGTCTGGTAAATTCACACAGTGACCTGAATTATTTTCAGCATTAACCTGTGTTATCACAGTGGAATTATTGGGGTGAGAGTGAGTTCACACTTCTGTTTGCCTTTGTTCCCTATGGTCATTGATATCAAAAGCCATCCTGCATGTACTGTGAAAATAGATGGTGTCATCATTGTATTAGGCATTGTTGAGATGTATCCAAAAAGATATTTTCCCTAGATGGAATCATAGCCTAAGTTCTAGACAGTCCATTTCACTGATTCAGTAAAAGAGCAAGTTTTATCTGTCTGAAAACATAATTTTTTATTATATCCTATTTCTGTTGTAACCTATTATAACATTATTTTAATATAATTATTTCTATAATTATCATATATATACCATATATTATTTCTATAACTATTATATTATTTTAATATAATATTATGTATTTCAATTTCTATTATAACCTATTGTATCAGCTCACCTGAAAAAGATAAGACCTGTACCTTCAAACCTTTCAGTCCTCTCTAATATTCTCAGACTTTCATGGATATAATTCTATATAGTTCATGTCTTTTTAACTAATATACCCCTTCCATTTAAATCAAAACCTAAATAAGTAATAGATAATAAGCTGCTCTTGTGCTAAGAGACCATATTCTGAGCTTGTTAACTATTTAGTATAAACTGAAGAAAAGTTATGTCAGAGTAAAAGAGAGAAACCTGATCTTCAGCCAAGCTTGAGCCAGCAAAGCCAATAAATGCTGAAAACCTTGTAAACACCAAGGGTGGGTGGAAAGGTCAACTTTAACTTTCTGTTGTTAACTGGGAGATGTCTTTAATAGCAGTGCTGGTGACTGCCACCACTGAATAAGAGATGCAGTGCATTAGATGCCTTGCCAGAGCCCATCACTTCAGAGGGCAGAAAGCTGAGATGGACAAGGAAAGCATGTTATGTAAAAGCCATTATTTCCATTAATGGGCTTGCACAACCATAGATTTTGATTTGGGGAAGTCATTGTTCTTGCAAATATTCATCTGGCTTTAAATGTAGCCAAGCATATTCTGCTTCTGTGATTTTCCAATCTGTATCCAGTCATAAGAACTGCAGCAAAACCTGGCTCTAAACAGAGATAGCTAAGAAATCACTGAATCTCTACCTCTGCTTTAAACACTTTACTGTATTTAAGATGTTGGCTTCTGCAATGAGTGGACAGGACTGAACTCCCAGGCTTTTCCAATCACATCAATCTTCTTGCACAACAGATTATTTCTGCCAAGCTGGCTATATTTTTTTTCCAAGCAAACCCTAACCATCAGGGAGGTCTAACACACTGTTCCTTTACCACCAGTTTTGTTTTCAAATATACAATGGTTTGGCATGAATCCAGTCACCACCAGGTGATTTTTGGCCCTTGCCCTTTTTATTATCTGGTATCTCTTAGGGAACTACAGATGAAACCAAATAGAAAAGGAAAGAAAAAGAAAAAGCAGGAAAAAAAGAAAGACCTTCTCCTTTGCTTTCCTGGTAATGTGACATCTTGCCCTCTTGCACTGTATATTTCTGTCCAGCTGATGCTTTGTCCTAGTGGAATCATGGTTCTGGTATTAGCTCCAAATGGTAGGCAGGCATTTTCATTAAAAACAATTACTATTTCCAAACAGGAGCTGGTTCCTCAGTTCCAGCCATTCTTGCTGTAAAACGTTCAGCTGAGAGGAGCAGATTGTTCCTGCTGAAAATGAATGGAATCTGGCAGGAAAACCTCATGTTTTTCCAATCCTAGTTTTTTACAAAGAAAACACTGGGATCTTGTTGAAAAATCACAATTGTTTTGGTATGCACATAATTTTTCTCAGTTGAACTGTTTCCAGCTACAGGAGACAAGTTTTTTGCATACATATGTGTGTGAATATATATGTATATATCTGCAGAAGCACACAAGATTTTGTATCTAATTACTATGTAAAAAAATATTAATAAGTCAAGGAAGAGTAAACTTTTTTTTTTGTTGTTAAAAAGCATTTATGCAAATAGATTTTTAAACAGCTTCCACATTATGAACCTTCAAAATAAAGTCAATGAGTAAAATACTATATCATAGCAACTGCTAGCCTCTCTTTTAATACTAGGAGAAGAAAGAGGCCAAGGTGACTGAACTGTTTATCCCTTGGTTGTTCCCAGTAACTTAAAAACATTGTCAGACCGAATTATTCTGATGAAAATATCAAAGGAAAGAAAACAGAGGAGACTATTACATTCACAAAAGGAGCAAGCTGCAGACATCCCCATATTGATCACCAGTGTGGATGCTACCATTTGGTAATAAGTGGTTTTGTTTACCTCAGACAGAAATAGATAATGGGTCAGGATGACCTTGTGTCCATAAGAGGGTGGGAACACCTCCTTTTAGTAACTGTTTGTCCCTTTCATGTGAAGACAGGTAGGATGCTGGTGTGCCTTGTGCCTGCTGCATCTTGAGGGTTTAAGGGCACTCCCCAGGCAAGGTTCAGCCCACCACAATAGCAATCTTCAAATCAGGTTGTGATTTGATCAACAAACAGGCAGGACACTTGAGCTATGGGATCTCCAGCCACAACTTCAACAAAATTCAACTGCCTTCATCTGCACCTGACAATCAAAATTGCCCAGAATTGCCCCAGAATTGGGCAACAGCCTAGTACAATAGCACAGAACAGCCCAAAAGCTGATCAATTTCAAGGATGTGCTGCCAAGCTCTCTGATGCACTTCGATCACAGCTGCAAATATAACCAGTCATACAAAACACTCCTGAATTTTCTGAGGCTGAGAAGTTGAGTCCTGGTGGAGCCAGTTGTCAATCACCAATTTTCAACAATCTTTTGGGTCCCCTTTTGACCCAACACCAATAAATCACAAAGGGAATTACAATGGAAAGGATGACAGTATTACAGTAACTGCTCATTTTAAAAGCAATCACCTGACAGAAAAAGGAAAAATGAGAAGCATTTCCATTTTCTGTTATCGCTCAGCTAGTAGAATTTCTTGTTGTTCTCACCCCAAATTTCATCATTATAGCAATAAAATTAGGTAAGTTTTCAGCCAAAAAGAACCTCAAGTGATCTGCTGGTCCAGCTCCTTGCACCAGACAAGATCAACTACCTACACTTTGTCTAAGGGATAGCTGCTGAATTTGGACTAAAAACCTATACAGGAGAGTCCAAAACATCCCTTGTGAGTTTGCTGTTCCAGCTGTTTGTCCTGGAAATACACATGCAAGTGTACCCACTCAACACAAAAGCTACCACAAAATGAAGTGTGGCATTGTTCCTGCACTCCCTGCCATCTTCTAGTCCGTCTAAGCCCTAGGACCTTTCTGGGTGAGCAGGGGTCAGCAGCTTCACACTGCACTGCTGTGGAACACTTAGCACAAACCCAGCCTCAAGATCCCAGCTGCCTTGTGTTGCACAAAGGTCACAGTTTCATTGCTCTAATAGCATACAGCGGCTCACAGTCAGAATTTGAATGGCACAAAGTACATTGAACAAGTTCACTCTTCTTCCCATAATTTAAAATCAGACACTAAATAAGGTGTCAGCAGGCTTCCCCACAAGGATCTACCTGTAAAGTCTTTATAGTGTTTGCTTTGAAGTCAAGAGGAATAAAATTCTTGTTTGCCAACTTATAATTGAAAAAAATGCCAGAAGAATCTTCTTTCAAACAAACAAGATGCAAAAGAAATGCTGGCACCAAAGAGGTGCAGTCTTGTGAATTATGGAGTTATGGAATAATTTTGAAAGTAAATTGTATGCTACATAAATGTTCATGTAAATAAGAATGGATTTCTTCCACAAAGGGGGAGATAAAGATCAGAGATACCAAAACTGTTTATGGTCAGCCATCAGAACTGTTTACTTGCTACACGTGTTTGCAGCACATAAAATAAAGAGGACATTCTAGTTTGGAAGAACTATATACTAAATATGAGAGGAAACTTCCTCTTTTTCTAAAACACATCTGAGCCTACAGTCCTGCAACACATACTGCATAACAAAACTATTTCTGTCACTTGCAAATCTAGAAGCCTGCCTTTGTCAGCCATTTGCACATGTAAGGGATCAGAGCAGCTATTGCTCAATGAATCAGTCATCTTTCTTGAAATAAATTAAAGCTCTGCATCCTGCTGAAGGAGTCCTTTTGTATTGTTCCAGCAATTTTGTTATATTTTCCATTTGTTTTGGTTTTGTCTGATTTATACCATTCTCCAGTGATTGAGCCCAGCAGCATCCATTTTAGAGATAAACAAAACACTGCAGGGGCATTAAAATGGCAGATACCAGACACCAACCCATCAGTATGGCTTCATACACCAGAGGTTTCTCCAGCACCTGAGCACAGCTGTGCCCACCAGGGCCTTGCACTTACCTGTGCAAAACATCTCCTTGCACGTGCTGGTTCAGTTTCTATTGTGTGTAGTTTTGCCAGATGTTTTGAAATGGATTAAGAATGGTGATGGATTTTACTTCTGGGGAACTGTGGCAGACTTTATTATTGTATTAGAAATGATGCTTTAGTGGTGGATTTCTTGCAAGAAAGGTCAACAAATTGGAAATTTCCCAAGCTAGTATCCTCAGGTCTCCTGCATGTGTTTGTCCTCCCTAGCAAAGGGCCCTGCAGAGAATCCCAAACACTTCTTTTCCTTTTTCTTTTTTTAAAGTAAAGTGGGGGACTTGTGGACACTGCTGAAGGCTCAAGGAAAAATCCAGCTCGGATTTTTCCCAAGCTGGGGACTTTTCTTAGAGATAAACAAGAGAAGGAGGAATGAATACCATAGATTAGCACCTGTTGTTGATCACAGAGCAGTGTGTGTGCTACGTGATGTTTTGCAGAAAGCATGTTTTCAAAGAGGTGTTGCCTCCTTGGACCAATGAGCCTTTTCTGTTCTGTATTGCACGATCCATCCTATATAAGTGTGGTGGCCTTTCAATAAACTGCTTCTTCTTGCTGCCTTGAAGAAGTCTTGTGTGTGCTGTATTATTCACCATTCCTAGTCTGTGTGTAACACACATATGTAACCACACAGGTTTTTCTGTGAGCACCCAGTAGGCCTGAGGGTGGCTCTTAAACCATAAATACAGAAAGGCTGTATCCAAAGTTAGGAAGTTTGCTGTTTGAAATGTCATTTTGGGGCACTACCAAAACTAAGTAGACAACAAAAGCTACATTAAGGTAGAAAAAGCCAGATGTGGCTGTTGCAATACAGCTGTTGTGAGATACCTCCCACCCTGAAAAGGTGCACAGAGCACACAGCACGAGAACATATTACTGACAGCTCATCCCACCAGCAGCCTCAGCCTGTGGCAGCAGCTCTGTGGGAATACCAGGGTCAGCAGAGAAGGAGCATAAGAAAAGCTTTTCCAACATGATTGTAAGACCCCCCAAGGTCAAAGTTCTCACTTAGCCTTAAAAAAAGATTTGGTTCAGGCAAGCTGTCAAACCCCATATAGCCTTCTATCCACAGAAAGTTCTTCCTGACAGGAATTAGCTGTCCACACAGCTCTGCTAAGTGTGGCCTTCAGCACATGAAGGAGCCACAAGGTGGTGGCACTCTTCTAATGGCCTAAACTATGGGCACATGTCCTTTTCCTGACACAGTGTTTAACACACACAGGCAAATCTGCACCTGCTGGTTTTAGCTTTATCCATGGTCTATGCAGTGTATGTGTGCACTCCCCAGCTCCAGGTCAAATATCCCAGCTGAAACCACAATTTCCAATTGTGTAACTAACCCTACAGCAATTTAAAGAGTGAGGAAGCAGTGACCTCTGAAGAGGAGAGCAGTAATATTTTCTTTGGGCACATCTAGAGTAAGAGAAGGATAAACTCTCTTTGGCCATAAAGGTGGAAACCTGTGAATCCTTAAGTGGAAGGCTGAGTTGTTTTCCTGCGTGATAGCTCCAATCCTAAACTCAAGTGGAAATCAGACATCGCCAGTCCTGACCCCATTGAAGTCAAAGGCAGTTTTGTCATTGACTTTAACAAAACTAGGATTCACCCTAGGGTAAGGGGCATTGTGTTTTTCAGCAGCCACTCATGTGGAAATTTTGCTTAGATGACTGACTGCCTGGAAGGTAGCAGTGGTAGACCACATAACACCAGAAATGTTTCTGTTAACCCATATACTCCAGCATTTGAAACTGCAGATATTGGAGTACCCTCTTGTCCTCTAAAGAGTATGTTTCTATACCCTTGGCTTCTTGCTTCACCTGAAGCTGGTTGTGCACCTGAGGTACCTAACCCGTCATTCAGCAATGCAACCGGGTCTGACTGTTTATCAGGAAACATCAGGGAGTTTTTATGTTCCCACATTGTAAATAAAGTGACAGACCTTGAAAATATAATGTGTCTTTTTATAGCTACTGTATGCATTGTGAATTACAACAGCTCCTGAAACCAGAATTGAAAATAGGCTGTTACGTTCCTGCTTCGTGTTCGCTCAAATTCTGATTTTTAAAAATCAATTTATAATGTGTGTTGAGAGAATAGGAAATGGATAAAAATATAGTAAGCTAAAAATTAATCCAAAAGCATGCCTAGAAAATTCCTAAATTAATTTCAGGAATTCATCTGGTACCGAGGCTCCAGGCTGAAAAATTATCTGGGCTCATAAGAACTAACATGCATATGAAAGGATATTTCAAAATTCCTCTGAGCTGTGAGTCTGAACAAAACTTCTTGTTATTTCTCATGGTTTGACCCCACTCAACATGAGAAATGCAACCAAAGTCCTTGGCGAGGCTGCTTGCTTGAGCATTGTCTTTTCAGTATAAGAAGTCCTACACTTGGAACACGCATATGGATTTTTACCTGTGCAAATACAGTTTGGTATTGAAAATCCACACTGTGTAAAGGTTAAAACCACATTGCAGTACAATAAAGCTTATGCTTAGCTGAACTGATTTTACCTGTTCTAATTAGAGAAGGCCTCACATAAATAAAAGATAAAAATCAAAGGTGGAAGAAAAGTACCAGAAAATTCAGAAATGTTGGGAGAAAAAAAAAAAAAAAAAAAGAAAGAAAGAGAGGTCCAAATGGCAAGCTTTGCATCTTGGGGTTTTTTCTAGTTCAGAAGCATCCATGAAATCTTCCCCAAGCTTTTCTTCATTTCTTCAGTGTAAAAATTAGAGCAGAAGAGAGGGTGTCTCACAGAATTTCCACCCTTTCCTGCTTCTCCCTTCTGCAGTGGGCTCCTTAAAAGCACTTCTGGGCCAGAAGGAACCCCAAATTTCCTAAACACCATTCTTAAAGGACAGGAAGGCTCCCTTGGCTCCTTTTTGTTCCTGTCCCCTCAAAGAATTTTCCATTACTATGCAAATGAGGGAAGAGGCTCTCCTACATCCTCTCCCCACTTACAAGCTGCCTCTCTTAGAGGGGTATTTTATGTCCACATCCCTTTTTATCTGCCAAAGAGCTTTCCACCTCAGTACTAGTGCCTTACAGAGCAACCACAAAACCCTGCAGTACAACAGAGCAGAGCTTCTATGGCCGGGACAACTGCTATTTTCATCAATTCTTCAGCAAACCAGCTGATCATAAAAGCTATTCTTGACTAGGCTGCCTTTGTAACACCAGTCACCAGGAGAACACAGCACTTAGGATTGGCTGTGGCCCTCACTAAAAATACACTGCATTCTCACACAACAACAAAAACTCCCACAAGGGCCAATGGACAGCGGACTAAGAACAGTAACCAAAAGCTTCAAATTGCACAAATTACAAAGGTAGAAGAACTGAAAGCAGCATGCCACTAAAAGCCATCTGCCATCTTGGCCCGCCCATGTGTCCCTTCTCCCCAGCAGTGTTTTATATTAGTAATGATGTCTCTGTATTATGTATGACAGAGTCTCTGCTGCTTTGAGCAAGCAGTAATAGAGATGCTCCTTCAGTCTGGTGCTTTGCATATACACACTAGCTGTGGGAGCAGAAGATCTGCCTCCCATGTCTCTCTCTCTGGATCTAGTTCAGTTGGAAGGCAATATTCATGTGCATATATTTTCCAAATCACATGTACATGCTGTATTATCAGGACTCCCATGCGCATTAATAATACACAAAAATACACAGAAGTAAGCATGGACTCAGCCATGATGTAGATTAGATGAGACAAGAATGGACAACATAGAAATACAGGATGAAAATCAGCAAATATTTTGTCTGATTATGGCCAGTTTTCAGAATATAAAAAATAGTTTAAATTTTTTAACTAATTACTTTTATTAGTAGGTTAATTACTTTACCTGTCATTGAAGCTGTCATTTATAAGAGTCTTTGAAGTGAATTCTCAGAAGAGTTTTGGAGAAAGAGAAATATGAAGCCAGCCATTAGAATAGCCTGAAAGAAGCTTCAGAGATGGATGTGGAGACAAAGATGGGAGAAATGCTCAAGATAACTCTTAGTGATCAAGCACAGGTACAAGAAACAGTTTTCCAGGTTAACACACCTGTAAAAGAACAAAAAAGGGAGAGAGAAAAATTGTTAGGCCTGGAAAGGTAACAGAGTGATCTGTAAAAACTGTTTTCACTACCTAAGCTAATAGGTTAGCTCAGGTGTTTGCATGCAGTCCTGCAAATACCATCCAAGCCAACAGGAGAAAGGACAGTGACCAGGGACCAGACCATAATATTGATCAGAGATGAAAGCCTATCAGGAGCAGGTTCAGGTGAAATTACTACTTTTGCAGCTGACCTTGGAAACCACTGCAGGGAAATGAAGTGGACTCTTGGCAAGCTGGTGGAAAAGTTTATTAGCTAATTATAAAATTTCAGTTGTTTTGCAAAATACTCTGCCTAACCCATTCTCTGAGCTGCTGCACACTGGAAGTATGAGAATCCAAAATGGTTTAGCTGGGGTTTAGTGGGTGTTCTCACAAGACACAGAGCTTGCAGATCTCTGTTACCACATGACTACTGACATGAGTTAGCTGACCTCCAGCTTTCTGCTCAAGGAGGTCTCTTCCTGATCCAGTAACTCCCTCAGCTTTCCCAGTGCACCTGAGGAGACTTTGGTGAGGTTCTGTAAGGAATGTGCCATCACCATGGCTCAGCCATCCTCAGGAGACAGGTTGAAGGCACAGGATATATCCAGGGTGAATGCAGGGAGGAGTGAAAAGGGCTACAGCACAAAAAAAAAAAAAAAAATAAAAGAGATGGAAAGATGCAAAAGCAAAGGAAGGATCAGACAAGGAAAGTGCACAGGGAGAAAGAGGGAGGGAGAGGAATTATCAGAGAAGGAAAACAGAAACCCAAAGCCCAACAGGTGGATCATGTGTAACTGTGGCTAACCAGCAGCTTAGGGAAGAACTAAGCCTGCAAATAACATGAGAAAGAAATAGCATGATGGAATGGTTGAATCCATGAGGAACCAGAGAGACAAATGAACTGTCCAGTTTCAGAAAAACAACAAAGGATTGTAGTAGAGAATTTTTTCTATCTTCTTGTTAGAGCATTTCTCACTGTTAGAGCACACGAGAATTGTTCCACAGCTGAGTTGGAGATCCCAAGCCAGTGTAATCTATATTTGAGCTCAGGGTGTTATGTACTAGCAGATGTCCTGATTTTCAAAGGTCCTAAGCTCCTGATCCTATGTCTCACACTGATCAAAGGCAGCTGCTTTTCCCTTAAAAGCTGTCCTGCAACAGTAAAAGTTATTTTACTGGATTCATAATTTGGGCTCATCAGGCCCCAGCTCAGAGAACTTCTGGACAAGAAGAGCTGTTTGGCTAGCACACAGTATGGATGAATCTGTTCTTGGAGTCAAAACTTTTCAGGTATTCTCCTGGGCAAGCTGCTCAACTTGTGGTGCCTCATACTTGTGAGATGAGAACACCTAATTCTATAATTCCCAGGAATATTGGCCTAGGTATAAAAAGTGCAATGGGATCTTCAGAAGGAAGGATTAATTTGAAGTCCAGAGGGTTGACATTTACTTGTTTTTTCCAATCTGCTGTTTCTTGTAACTCCAGATCAAGAGGGATGGGGTGGTGCAGGCAGCTGGCGATGCCATTGTCACAGCAGTGACACTGTGGCACAGAGAGCCCCAGCTCGTGAGGCAGGAGATGCACACGAGTTGCTACACCAGAAAGGAAGGGCTGGCAGCACAATGCACTGTGTGCATGCCAGATTCACTGCTCTCTGAGAGCTGCACCCTTCAATCCAGCATTCGCCTCATGTTTGAGTTTAAGCTGACTGTAACAGGGGGAAAATACATTTTAAAAAATATTCTAAGCCTGAGACTTTGTATTGCTCTTGATTCTTGCAGCACAAGGAGGAAATCAGCAATTTTGCACTGAAATGCCACTGAAGTGTTGGTCTGGGCTGAGCTTTCTCTTGGCATTCTGGCTGTTCCTGCCTTTGTAAAAACTATCAGGCAAGGGTTTGTTTCTTTGTGAGGGATTTAATGAAACTACAGACATCCATTTTAGCCACAGTGATTTCATCTGTTTTTCCTCCAAGGCTGCCCAGCTGAAGAGTTATCATCAGAATTTTTCTCATCCCAACTGTCAGTCACTGGTTGGTGACCAACCTACTATTCACTTCTTCCAGCCTCTCTCCAGACTCACAAACATCACACAGCTCAGATGTAGATCAGGAAAAATAGTATAAATAAAAACTAATAGAGAAAATAAAAACTCAGACTAATCTTCAGAGATCTGTATATATTTTACTTCACACTGAAGGTATTTAAGAGAGAATCTGCAGGCTACTTCCTGACTTCTGGGGATGCTGAGATTCAGGCTCATGGTTTGGCCTCTTTTTTTTTTTTTTTTTATCCAGGATAGCACTACTACAGGACAGAGGAAGAATTGCTTACAGATCCAATTCCAGGACTGAAAGCCAGGAAACTATGAATATCAATATTATCACCAGAATTTTCCCTTGTAAATCGCTTAATTTCAATGCTTCCTCATTCCTATGTCTGTATGAAGACAGACAGACTTGCCACTTTTAAACAAGTCTCAGAGTTACTGGCAGAGAATCCCTTAGGCCAAAGTCAGATTTGATTCTTGAGCACCTCTCAGGAGTTGGATGTGCAAATTACCAAAATCAGAAAGAGTAATTTCAAAGCAAAAGAGGACCTGCTTACAGGCTCTGAAGAAGCTTTGGGGAGACCCAAACAAGTTCAAGATTGATCTTGTAGGCAGAAAAGTTCTTTTCTTACTGGCCTAAGATTTATGTCCTTTATGTAGCACTGTTCACAGTTGGAAGCATTTCCTTTCTGTCATTTAGGAGTACAAAAAAGGTTTCATGAAAAATTACTCATATGACAGTCAAAACATTCCTTTCAGCAGTGAGAAACATAAGAAACTCATAGTAAAGACAACCTAAGAAACAGAAATATTTCACTTGTTTACACAGGCCTTATTGCAGAACAGAAAAACTAAATGAAGGTTGGTATCAGGTCTTTAACTCCCATGGAGTATTACAAGGAGTTAATGTATGAGCTATGATATTGCAAGCTGTGCAAGTTTAATTTAAAATTAAATATTTGCAGAATAAAAAAAAAAAAAAAAAGACAAAGAATAACATTTTTTAAAAACATGCAAGCTTTTCACCATCCATTTTTATCTAGTGAGAGACTGACCTAAGAAATGTGATAGTGTACCTGATGTTCTGGGTACAGAATGTCTGAACTGATAATCAAAGTAAGTCAAAAGCAGAGGGAATTTTTAGAAATTCTTAATAACATTAAATTATTTGGCATGATTCATCACTTTTTAAGGGTATGCTACAAAGTGACTTTGCTTGCTGTAAAGTACAGCTATAAGCAGATATTTGATCAATGTAAAAACACAGATCATCAGCCCACCAGCATCAGAGACATCCTGATTTACTTAGATCAGTTGCTCTGCCAAAAGATGTGTCTTCAGGATGATTAGATCCTGTCTATATGCACGAGGAGCAGCCAACTGCATTTTCATTAAGATCCCCAAATGAAGCAGGAAGATCAGGATGATGATGCTGGGAATTGCTGGGAATTGTGTACAGCTGATTTAAATCCTAGTAGCATTTGCTTAGGAGTGAAAATAACTGTAGAAGCCAAGTTGAAACTAATGGGGAGTTTGTTTCAAAAATTTACTTTTCATCTTGTAATGTTACAATTGGAAAGAGGCAGTCCAAGAGTGGAATACCAGCGGGGTGTAAAAATCCCCTTGCACATTTGGACAGGGATCCATCTCACACCAAGGCAATGTAAACAAATATAAAACACATAACAGTGCAGATCTCTTGTTTATTTACATGAGCTCTATTCCAAACCACAGAGACTCAGTTAATAATTCTGTGAAGACAGCCTAGAGAAAGAACAGAATTAAACTCCAAAACAGGATATACTCATCACTTATTGGAGAAGTGTTTGATGAAAAAATACAGTTTTCTCCAGAAGTGTTGGAAAATGACTCAGGCATTAAAATTAAAAGCAATATCTATGATGAAAAAATAAGCAAAACTAAGAGATTATGTTCTAGCCCCAGCTGAAGTATTTACAAAACAGCACTTTGTGAAGCATGTAATTTCTCCTGAAAAGCATGAGCAGAATGTGAGGTTGCAAAATCCCCCCAGAAATACAGAAAGGCTGACAGAGCTTGCTGAGAGTAATGAAATATTTGCAGTAATCACTACCCTTAAAAGCACAGATGTCCAGAGAGAGTCCAGAGCATCCCCAGTTTATTGGGGACAGCACCTTCTGTTTTCCAGGCCTTCAGAGGGCCCCCAGTAGCTGCTACCTCAGCCAAGCTCATGTAAAATCATTAAAGAAAGTGAAAAAAAAAAAAAAAAAAATTAAACTGGGAATAAAAGGTGAGTTGAAGAGTTCTTAGAACAAATCAATAAATGAATATTAATCAGTCACTTGGACTAGAAAATAAATATTCAAGAGCTCTAAAACAAAGATGTTATTAAGTTACTGATGCAGGCTTGTAACCAAGACCTCAATTCTGCCTCAGTATCTGAAGAAAGAATAGGCAAAAAATGTGAAAATATTGTATAAGTATTTCCTAAAGGCTCCATAGCAAATTGAGAAAATGAGAGATCAGGAAACCTGACTTCTACAGCAGATAAATTTCTAGAAACCAATATAATGAATAAAATTAGTAAACACATATAAATACAATGTTTTGGGGGAAGATCCAACAGTTTCTGCAAAAAGGAGTCATGCCTCACAAATTTTTTTTAAGTATTCAATGAGCATATGGACTAAGAAGTACCAGGTCAAAACAGTGTGAACATCTCCACTTGCAGTGAAGCCAAGTATTCCCAGAATAAGAAATTAACAGCAGAATTCAAACTGTGCAATTAGTTTTCCCAATGGAAAAAGGTTTCAGGCATGTTCTTCACTATATTCACAAACAACCTGGGCAAGCAGTGCAAGGGAGGTGGCAAAGTTTGCTGTTGATACAGCACTGCTCACAACAGCCAGAGCTGCAGCTAATTGTGAAGAGCTGCTGAAGGATGTCATGAACTGAGATGAAACTCAGTGGTGGCAAATGGCAACTAACACATGTGGGGAAATACAACACTACTTGTAGGTACACAGTGCTCAGGAGAGAGATCTTGGAGTCACTTTGAATAATCATAAATGGCCACCTCAGTGACAACTGCTGTCAGAAATGCCCAGAGGGGCTTTTAGGAACTGCTAGGAAAAAAAAAAAAAAAAATTAGAGAAAAAAAGAATCAGAAAACAGAAAAAATAAAATCCATCTTGCTGCATAAATTCACAGTGCACCTGCACCTTGAATACTTCTAGTCTCTATCTCAGAGCACAGAATGCATAGAAATGTTATGAAGAGGGGTGGAATAGCTGACCACAGGCACAGGAGAGCTTTTTTTGCAGTGAGGAATGAGACTGTAAAAAAATACAGCAAGAGAGGGATGTGATAAAGTTTACAAAAGCATGAATGGTAATAAGAAGGTGAACAGGGAACAATTATGTTAATACAGAAAGCTGGGGGCATACAATGAAATCATTAGATAGTAGAATTTTGTGTTGTGAAAGCCAGAAGTATAACTGGGTCCTAGAAAAATTAATGGAGAAATCAACCTATGAGGGACTATTAAATAGAATGCAGTCAGAAGTTTAGAAAGTTTCTAAAGTCCTGATTGCTGGTATCTTGGAGGGTAAATTTTTGGGATGCTTCTAAATTTTCAGAGGGTGATGCTGTTATTGCTTTATGTTATGGCTCTTCTTCAAAGCTGACCAGTAAATCTGGGGTCTCTCTTATGCTAAGCATGTACTCACATAATAGAGATGTTCTCTGTCCTCAAAATATATCCTGTGTGGGGCAAAACTCTGCAAGTCAGGACACTCAGCTCCAGTTTGCTGCTGAGACTGAGAAAACAGCTCTGGATTTTTTTTTCAAGCAAGTGCCATTGCTTGTTCTAGGTAATCAGCAATTAGGGGATGAGATAAAGGATAGTGAGATGTTGTAAACAGGATGGTTCCAATAAGATGCATTTAGTTTGGATTTACTTTAAGAAATAAGATAAATAACCAACCCATAGGAATACTTCACACCATAATACCTGAATTAGCAGATTTGTAGTTCAACAGTGTGAATGAAGAAACCAGCTCAGATCATGGCTGGTTGATGGCAATTGAGCCATGGTCAGGTGCACAAAGTGATAGATACACCAAGATTTAAGACACCAGGGTGTGACTTAGATGCTCCTTTAGTAATGCACAGGAGAACCATGCAAAGCCATTAGTTCATGGAGCAGGATCTGAGTGCAGCAGCTTCCAGCAGGGACACTTCTACCCACCATCAGCTAACCCTGGACAGGCTTCACTGAGCATTGGGATTTTCTCTCTGACTACACCTAAGTTAAAGGAGTGCTGCTAAGGACAAGAGCAGAGATTTTCCCAGAGGTATTGGAGCCAAGCTTGAGTGTAGCCCAGGCTGTAGCACCACAGGTGCTTGCTGACTGCAGGCATGATTTGACACAATGGGAATGGGAAGTAGCCTGGCATTGTGACCTCTCTTACTGCAGCTTGCCATGGCAGGTAGGATATCCACTCTTCAATCACAGGTACAGTTGCTGCACATCCAGAGGGATGCTCTCTTCCCTGCTTTCTTGGTTTTGCAGCCAGGAGTAAGACCATCAGTGTGTTTCAAACAGATCACAGGTGATGCAGGAAGAAAAAAGCAACTTCAGAAATGATCTGAAAGGAACCAAAAGAGTGTAAGATGCCTAGTGACAGATGAGGAAGTAAAAGAAAATCTTTCTGCTTCTGTTATCTTTTGCCACTTCCTATTAATAATTTCCCATGCACATCATTCTCTTCTTTCCTGCTCAGTATCTGATATCACTTCTTGCTTACTGACAAGTAGATACTCACCACCTTAGATTTCCCAGTGTGGATTCCAACTATTGATCTGGAGAAAATGGTTTCCAGGCCTGTTAAAAACACCCTAAGCTGCTTCACCCTTCCTTTTTTGTTTTTCTACTTCACAAGGCAACACTTATATTTCCAAAGAAGGAAATAATCAAAGGCAGTAAAAAATAAATCATGATAAAAGAAAATGGAGAAATCACAATCTTTGTTCCATTTACATTTTCAAGAGAAACTTGAGTTCACATGCATATAAGCATTTTGGAAGTGCACAGCCAAATCACAGGCACAGCACAGCATAGAGCAACCTATGAGTGTTGCTGGAGGAGAGCAGATAGAGATGGATGAGAGAATACTTCTTACTGCATACAAGAATGGAGCTCCCAAGGGAGTTACCATAAATATTTTCACTGTAAGACTCTGATCCTTGTATTTTTACACCCTTCAGGGTGAGTGTCCCCACAAAATGCATTGGAAAAAAAATGGTATTTAAAAAATAAAAAAAACCTGTAAGGAATTCAGATTTACAGTGTGGCACTTCAAAATCATATTTCATACCAGGATAGGTCTGCTCTCATTAGGGAAAAGGATCCCATTTTGCAGGGAAAAGCTCACAAGCCAAGCTGGTGTGTGTGGTAGAGAAAAAGAAAGAGGCCTATTTTCAAGTTCAAAACACCATACAAAAGCAAGGTCATGTTTCCAGCAGTTTTGTTGGGGTTAGGTTACATCCAGTTCCAACAATGCTATACATATCAGACTTTAAAATAATACCTCACTTGATCTTACTCAATAGAAAAGACAAACCTCATAAAACAGGTGCTAGACAGCAATGCAGCCTCCCCACAGTTATCTGGTTTACAAACAGTAAACTCTTTAGCCCTATTATTGTTCTCTCATTTGCCACATTCTAGCTCCAAAAGGCACTCTAGTTCTCTAAATTGTTAGCAGCTTTTATAGCCAAAGATAAGTATCCATCACTTTTAATTTTCATCGTTGCATCTGTTTTGTCATTTAGCTGCAGCAGGTTGTATTACAATGATTAATGAGGAAATGGATACAAACATTTTTATTTCAAATAGCAGCTCTCGGACAAGATCTGGGAAACAGAACCAAGCCATATGATTGTAAAAAAAATAAATAAAGACACACACACACACAAACCTAAACAAGTGGGCATTGTGCCACTCTCTGTGAACACCCTCGAAATGGGAATATCTCTAGAAAGAAAAAGGTATATTTTTCACATTTGCCTATGTAATGGTTTGTTTGCCTGTTTTCGTTGGAGGGGGATGTTTGTTTTACAATTAATTTGGCCCCTTTTATTTCACATAAATGTCCAGCTCAAGTGTGCCACATCAACAAATGGGTTCATTTATCTTTCAGGGAAAAGCCAAACATTGCATTTCTATTCAGAAAAGGTAGCATAAATAAAATGTACTGCTAATAGCAGGGGCCTTTAGCATGAAAAATAATAATTTTTATTGCTCTCTCTAGGACATTTGCTGTAAACATAGTTCATCTGTAATTATATTCAAAAAAAGTATTATAGTTACCTGCAAACCTAGCAGTCAAATAATATTTTACAATTCCTGCTGGATGGAGAAAAGATTGTGAGTGTTTTTCACAGAAAGCAGGAAAGTCTTTCAGATTAAACCCCCTTTAAGACAATCCTTCAATTCAGAAGAATTAACTTTATTTCCTTAATACTGGTATTATATTCACTTAGTTGAAAGAATTTTCTAGGAAAGCAAGAAAACATAAAAATATAGCCACATAAAAGAACTATTCATCTAACAAACAAAATGTGAAAAACACAGATGAAGACTATAATATTAGGCTGAGATAAATAATCTAGCTGGAGACCTATTAGATTCTACACTTTCATGTCAAGGAAGCATTTGGCCTACCCGATGTATTTTTGCCTACTCTGCCAGGCAGGGCTCAGGCTCTGCAGGAGAATACAGCCGTGGATCTCTGCAGGAAGAGAAGACCTTTTTTTCCAAGTAAAATGTTCCCTAACTCCACAAGGGAGGTTGGCAGTAGATCTCAAACTCTGGCCTGTCTTTTTAATACCCCTACAATAGCTCAGTTGGATTGAGACCAGCTGTTGGTGCATTACCATTTGTAAATGCTTAAAGCAACTACTCCTTGTTTTCTTGGCAACATGTACTGTGAAGGGAAAAAAAAAAAAAAAAAAAAAAAAAAAAAAAAAAAAAAAAAAAAAAAAAAAGCACTTTCATTCAGACCTTAAGAATTGCTAGATGCCAGCTTTGGCTTACAGAAGCTATTGTTTGCACAGCTCCCTTCAACAAGTTTTCACCAAAAAAAAAAAATCCTGTAGAGATAAATTGAGCCCCTAAAATTCTGATTTACACCATCCACTTCATTAGAAACAAGATTCCTTTTTTAATCTGACTATTTAAGGTCACAGGTCTTTCTGAGTTTCAATTTCCACAATGCCCCCACAAAATCAACCAGATTGTCTTAGAAATGAAAATTATAACTTTCTAACTCACTGTTTAAAAATAACAGTGATTTTTTTTTCCTGCTAATATAAGCATAAAAAAGAGATCTAAAATCAGAGTTTCAGCATATGGAAGCTTGGGTGCAGGGGAAAAAGAAAACAAAAATTACACTGGCATTATACTTCAGCATTTGAGAAATACTGAGAGTCTCAAAATACCAGATTGATAGATTGGGCTGCCACAGTAAAAAGAGCCTAGTCACAGTAGAGAACATTCACCAACATTTTTTTATGATTATTATTGTTGTTCTTGTTCAGATATAAACAGCTCCAGTGACCTTTCATTGCCTCATCCTTTCCAACCACCCCTACTAGAGCTTGGTGTACTGGAAGTGTCTGAGCATGAATGCAAGCATCTTGGTGGTTGCAGCTGCTAGTACAATAGGATTAATTTGCCATCCACCAACTCTAATGCCCTTCTGTTTCATCTTCTTTCCCCACCAGGGGCAGTGGTGACAGCATCTGTTCCACTGTTATTTTAGTGGCGCCTTTCGTGCTGTTATAGTTAAGGGTCTGTCAGCATTTCCATCACACACATACACACACACACACATGCACTTCTTGAGGAAAGGAATGGCTCAAATCAGCCTCCAAAAAAGCAAAATAAAATTTAAAAAAAAAAAAAAAATTAAAAAAAGACAATGCATTGGGGTTGACAATGGTGTGAGTATCTCGGAAGAAAGCATTTGTGTGTTTGATTTTGTGGTATTATTTGAGAAAAAGAAATGGAGATACAAGAGGCTCCAAGTAATCTGTTTTGCATTTAGCTATGGCAAATAATGGTGAAAGTTGATTTGGATTGTTCTATAGTCACAGAGAAAGCAACAATGCCAAAAAGAAGACAAAGGGACAAAACCTAAACAAGGTAATTGTTCCCTACCAAGCACCTTCTTTTAGGTAATTAATTTAGATGATATGATACTACTTTAAAAGCATCTCAGACAAGATTCAATGAACAGACCAGCAGTTGTGGGTGACCAAATCTAAATACATAGCAGGAGCTTCAGATCTCTATGTTGAGAGTGGTAATCACAGAGTCATAGGATGGTTTGGGTTGAAGGGACCTTAAAGACTCATTCCACCCCCTTGCCATGGGCAGGGATATCGTCCACTAGACCAGGTTGCTCAAGAGCTCCATCCAGCCTGACCTTGAACACTGACAGGGATGGGGCATCCACAACTGCTCTGGGCAACCTGTTCCAGTTCCTCACCACGCTCACAGCAAAGATCTTCCTCCTACTATATCATCTAAACCTACTGCCCTTCAGTTTGAATCCATTCCCCCTTATCCTGTCACTACAGCCTCCTGTAAAAAGTCCTTCTCCATCTTTCATGTAGGCTCCATCCAAGCACTGGAAGGTCACAGTTAGGTCACCCCAAGCCTTTTCTTCTCCAGGCTGAACAATTCAAATTCTCTCAGACTTTGCTTGTGGGAGAGGTGCTCTATCCCTCTAAGCATCTTGGTTGCCTCCTCTGGACTCCCTCCAACAGATCCATGTATTTCTTGTGCTGAGGACCTCAGAGCTGGACTCAGTACTCCAGGTGGGGTCTCACCAGAGTGGAGTAGAGGGACAGAAGGAGAAGGAACATGTTTTCTGCAGGCAGACAAGAACACCAAGAGGTAAAGGACATCTCCTGCTGCCAGGAGTGGTTTGAGAAGGTATAGGTGGGTGTTCCCATCCTCTCTGATATGTGTGGGATATAAAGGGTAACACTGCAGTCTGCAAGACACAGGCTCATCCCACTGGTGCTTTGTGGGAGCTGTTGCCCACACACACACTGACTCATGAACATTGCTTTCTATCCACAAAAGGAGCAGAAAAAAAGCAAGTGCTGGGGCAATTAGAGAGCAGGTCAGCTTATTTCAGCAAAGAAAACCCTCTGGAAGATGACATACATGAGGTTAAGCTACGTAGGGCTGCTTCACAGACCCCTCAGCTGATTTCTCTCCTCAATCTATTCCACGTGAAATTATTGTGCATGAGCAGGTTTCCACCTAGTTCGAGAGAACTTTGAACTAGCAGAACTCACCTGAATTCTCAAAATAAACCCCCTTTTCTTTGGTATGCTTCACTACTGCAGGCAGGTATGACTTCTGCAACAGAAGGCAGGAATTGTATTTTTCCAGAGATCTCTCCTTACAGAGAGAAATTAACAGAAAATGTAGAGGGTCAACACAGGTCCTTCCTAGCACCAGAGTACTCACTATAGGACTGATATAATCTGTAATGCCAGATGTAAGTCTGCCCCAGTCCTACCCAACACCCTACCACTTACAGCACTTTTTGCAGATCTCTCCAACGTTTTGAAGTAATAGTGATGATTTGTCTTGCAAAATAAACAGACAAAACAGATTCAGAGTTAACTGAGGATTTTCAAACTCACAGCATACTAGGAGGGTAAAAAACAACAGTTAAACAATTAATTTGGAGGCAAGGCTCTGAAGCAATGCAGATTTCTTTAGTCACAATCATGGTAAGCACAGTCCAGTCTCTGTGATTCAAAATGGATTAATAACATGATGTTTCTTTCTAAGTTACATTATCAAATACCTAGGTGTCCTTTGTCACATCACTTAACTGCTCTGCATTTCAGCATCCTCATCTGTGAAATGGAATAGGTAATTAAACACTCATGAATGCTTTGGGACTCTTTGGTGGAAAGAATTATTATGGTGTCTTATTACTGTGAGACAACATGCAATTGTCTCAGGTCTCTGTAACAGCTGAGCCTCAACAGAAAAGGAAGAAAAATCTAAAAGCTCCACTGAGATCTTCTGCCCTATCCTCTGCAAGATGCAACTACTACTTCATTCCATTTTGCATGCTGAAGAAATTGCTCTGAGGTTGATCACACCTCAAAAATATTATCATGTTGCAGGACTTTCAAAACTAGTCTGAGAAAGGATAAAAGTAATAACATGCCTCCCAGAAATATTGCAACCATGGATGGTAGAAATTATTTAAGAGATGACTAAAAAGTGGAAACTCAAAAGATGAACACACAATTTAATGTCCTCCCCTCAGGAAAAAAAATAAAAACAAAACCTAAAAGCAGCAGAAACCCACTCCCCACTGTAGAGACAATTTCCAAAAAGCTCACAGCAATGAAAAACATTTTATATTGCCCCAAATCATGCCAGCAGAGAGATCTAGGTGGCTACTGCCCACCTCACAGCACTGAAAAAGCAAGTGCCCAGTGGGTATCATTCTCCATTATCTCCCAAACCTTTGCCACCAGCATAGAGATAGAAGCGACGGAAAAATGAAAAGTGTGTATATTGTAAGCGTTGGTTAAACAACCCCACAGTAATTCTTATTTGCTGGAGGTTTTAGAGAGCAGATGTAGGATTGGCAGGGGCTGGGAGCTGGCTATATTGTTCTAGCACATTTAGAGCCAACACGGAAAGAACACGGAAAGCTGCATTTTTGTGTGTGTGTGCATGTGAATGTCTGTGTGTACGTGCATGTGTGTGGGTTTGCCTTTTGCCATCAGCTCATCTAAGGTTTCTTGGATTCACACTGACACATAACAAAAAATAAATAAAAAAAAAACAGCTAGGCTGGTTCTCTTCCAAAAGAAATATGACTTATATCAGCTGCTGCATGAGAGTCTCTCAATTGCCACTACTAAGCTGCCTATTTCGCAGTAGCAAGTGGCCATGTGCTGTAACACACTGATTGCCTGCTTTGGTGGTATCGGTTGCTAGAATAAGGGCAAACAAATGGGGAACCAAATATAAAAAGCAGCCAGCAGCACTGAAGAAGCATTACAGCTGCCAGGCAATAACTTAGATAGTTACAGCTGCCATCACCTAGTTCACGCAAGCTTTTTAATATCTTTTGGCAGCGCTCGGTGTCACAGCACAAAAGGAAAGTTGGCACTTCCTAGCATACTTTGTTTGACATAACTGTGGGCAGAACCCAGCTGATACCTTCATCAATGTGTGTGTGTTTGCTCTTAAGGTACGTTTTAGCAGATCAAACATTGTTTTTCTCTTTCTGTTGCACACACCACGGTTAAATCATAGGTTGGGAACCACACCAGATAAATGGGAAAGAGCTCGCTAAGCTGCAGCACACGGCCAGTCCCAGCAGCACCTCAGATAAGGAACACAAAAAACCCTGAAAAAAAAAGAAAAATATAGTACAGCAGGAGGGGCTGTGGAGGGAGGTTTAAAAAAAATAAATATACTGCTTTGCCAAAATGTTTTCCTGCCTCGCCAGTAGCAGCAGCAGCCTCAGAGCCAGGCCAGATTCTCTTCTCCATTTACCGTACTTATAAAAAACCCACAAGCACAAACACATAGACCATCGCATACACATAATTAAAGCATCGACATCCCTTACTGTGATTTACAATCCACACCACCAGAAGTACACAGGCGCTCCCAGGATTTCATCAATGTCTCATCTGGTGCTCTTGGCAAACCCACCCTCTTCCTTAGACACAGCGCGTGCTGCACCTCGTTCTCTCAGAAACGGGGATGCACAGCTCTTCCCCTTATGTGAACTGGGGAAGACAAGCACTAAACGTGTCAGCACTGGGTGATTTGCTGCTGTGGGACCTCATTTTGCAGGAGATTAATAAAAGACTAGCCTGCAGCATTGACTCTTGAGGCTGCTTTCTATCATCACCAGCTTGCTATGTGGCCCACGAATTTGGGTTACAATGTAGAACAAGGAACTGGACAGCCTCTGCATAATGATATTATTTTACAGCTCTTAAAAATAAATATACAGAGGGAAAAGATTCTGCCCCCAGGAGTTTCCATTGGCCATGAACAAAACCAACCTGTAAGCCTCTACCTGAAATCAGCCCAGGGTTCTAATAATGTATAGAGTTAGTTTATCTGTAATTCATCCCATTAAATAAAGGCACTTATCTTTTAGGCCTCTGGCACTTGAACGCTGTCAAAAAGCTACAGTATTGAAACAAACAGCTTTACAAGAATTTTCAGATGTAACACCACCATGAAGAGTAGCAATTAAGCTGACAGGAGGAAAAAAAAGGAGAGAGCAAATATCAAATACCAATATCTCTATTTGAAAATTAGGAAACTGAAGCACAGGGATGTGAGATGGTTGGCCCAAGCCTGACTCAGACAAGAGGGACAGAAGGTTGGTCATCCTGAGCTTACATTCAACACCTCACCTCCACAAGCCAAGTGCACCCCTGATCAACAATGTGAGGTGGGTTTCCCTTCAGGAAGAAGTGTGCTCCTGCCCCAGTGTGTCTGCAGCTCCATGGAAGATGAGGGCTTTTGCTGAATCCAACCCCAGAAAAACCAAAAGGGACATTAAAGAACTGCTTGCATGTTTTCCTAACACATAGTATCTATATTGGAAATTCTTTGGGGAAGCCAATAAAATGTAAAGGCATGTCAAGAATCACACTAATCTGAATTGTTTATTCGAAGCTGATCTAGGAGCAAATTGTTTCAAAGGCAACATACAGGACAAGTGAACTGACTGTGGCTAGGAATGGATAAAATGCATATGGTGGCCTGTAGGAAGGACAAGAAGCTTTCCTTTGAGACCCCAGATGATCCTTTTGCAGTAGCAGAAAAGGAAAGCCAATCCATAAAACATGCACATGTGCCCCCAGAATGGTCCAGGCTATGAATATATTTTGGAAGTTCCTAATACGCTGCGTAAAGAAACAATCATTCATGTACACGCACACGAAAGGACAGTCCCAGATTTACAGCCACCCACCAAGGTAGAACAGGTGGCTGTAATGTAGTAAAAATGTATTGCAAGGAACTTGTCATGAATTTTAAAAACAAAGACGCCTACAGACATAATAAAATTGATGTGACATTCAGTTAAAGCTAAAGCTTTCACCTATCTGAATAAAATGACAATGAAGTGGAATTCAAGGAAAGGGAGCATTCCCATCAGCCCTCACAGAACTAAGTGTTTCACTCTGTTTGTGCAAATAATGTCATTGATCTCATCAATGGCATGGCTTACACCTGCTACATGGGCAGGAAATCAGGACCAAAGACACCCAGCAAAATCACCCCAGACAATTGCTCTAGAAAAGAAATGCCTCAAGGTCCTGGCAAAGAAAGCCAAGTCCTTTCCTTCCTCTACCACAGGATATTGCATCTTCTTTTCCTTGATTATTTTAAACATTTCAGGGGAGCTAATTCCAACTGTTAGCCGTGAATTGCTTCCTCTTTTCCTTGATTGTGTTTTTAGTGGCCGCACATGAATTTGGAAATAGTGGAAATCCAAGTCACTTCTCAATAGCTTGGGCAAAATAAATTGACAGATTCCCCTGATAACTCTGAAAACTAAAGTAGAAAAAGAAAGAAAACCTGATTTAAATTTTGCAGGCAAGGTATATCCATCTCTATTAAGATGTGGATCAACAAGTTGGCAGTCTGATAGCAGGTTATCATATCTTTTGACTGGTGGGTAAAACACAGTCAAGTGCCATGGGATAGACAACAGAAAGAGACTGGGATAAAGAATGAAACAAGGATAACCAATTATGACAAACTGGTTTCCTTGGTAACTATATTTATAACTCTAATGATGTTGATATTCTTTTAATAATGAAAAGGAAGGTTTGGTACAAAGTTATATAATTCAGGCATACAAACCAGCATCTGTTCTATTGGTAAAGCTGAATCCATGCCTTAACATAAGACAACAAACATCAAAAGATTTGTAAATGCTTTTAAACAGCTTCCAAATGTTTATAAACCTTCTCCTAAGGACAGGTGAGCTCACAGTGCTGAATTTTTATCCCTACATCTAGGCCTGGCTGTATGTAATTACCTCACAATCTTTGTGCCTGGAATAACACTCCAGCTCGAGAGACAGCAGACACAGGGGCAAAGGAGAGAAAGAGGAAAGGGAAACAAATGAAAAAACCTGAGAAAATGAGAAAACATGGCATCCTGACTGCTTCCAAATATTATGTTGGTAAACAGTCCTTTCATTTTGAAAATGTACTTGAATTTCCATTACTGTCATGAAAATGAGGTCTACTGATACCTCACACTGCCATTTTAACTATTTTGAGAAGTCCATTGAAATTCCAGTATAAATTACACCTGTCCCCTAAAGGGTCCCCACAAGGAGTAATTTTAAAGAAGTAACTGGGGACAGCACCCAAATGAAAAGTGTGGGCACCCTGTCATGAATCTGCGATCCTGACAGCAGGTCAGGTACAAGAACTGGCTTCCTCCCTCCACATATTCCTGGCTTTCCCCACAGCGATTTTTCCAGGTTGGAGAACAAGCAAAGTTGATGCTCAGTTTGCACTTGGAAAGAAATAATCCTCCTGATGAGCTACACTCAGATCTGGGGGCTGCCTGTGAGCCTGCGTGTGTGAAATGCAAGCCTTCCTTGCCTGACTGAAGCAGGCTTTTCAGTTGGTGCTCAGCACTAACTAATGGAAGCACTACAGCTCTAGCATTATAATGCTCACAAATTTTACCCTCTGCTGTCTCTTTAGGCCATTGCCCCAAAGGCTTTCATGTTCCTAAAGCTGTCATTTAAAACATTTGTGAATCAGGATGTGTGGACAATAGAAGAAGCTGGTAGAGCCAGGGAGTGCAGATGTGAAATAATTTAATCAACAGCAATTTTTCCATTTACTTCAATGGGCTTTGGATCACCCGCCTCATGAGTGGAACATGTATTGAGGAGGAAGCAACCCGAGCCAGATAAAGAGCCAAGATACCAAAGTAGCAGAGTTCCACCAAACAAGAGAGTCCACAGCAGCTGCAGCTTGAGATGTATGATGTAAACACGGATCTAGACTCAGCTAGCAGACTGGGAAAAGGATGGAAGAGAAAACAGAAAATAAGCAAGGATTTAGCCATCAAAGAGCAGAGCTGTGTCAGTTACTACTCAGAATTTTTTTGTGGTAGGAAACGTTACATAAAGTACGAGCAATATTCAAAGAGCTTTGCAGAATTTATCTGACGAGGAAATGAAGGCACAAAGAAATAAAGTGAAAACCTCAGAATACAGATTTTTTTTGCCAAATCAGAAAAAAAAATCCGAAGCTTTTTATTCCCTATATGGCATAAGTATCAGGCTATGATACTCATTGTGATAGTTATATCACACTGTGGTGCTGAGATCATTGTGTGCTAGTTGACAATGCTTGCCCTAATTGGTGCCATTAAGTAATAATATAATAATTGTATCTCAGATCATTGGCACTTCAGAAATGGCCATTTCCAAGCACAAACGGTGGTGTGTCCCCGTGCACAGCTCAGTGCTGAAATGGTTAACACCATGTATTATGTGTCAGTAATGAAAACTAGCACTCAAGCAAGGAAATTCAAAGCTAAGGCTGACACATCATCGTTAACGCAGCCCTTTGTGCTCAGCTACCACAGGAGTCTTGGAGCAGCACATGGTGTTGTACCCCACACAATATGTGCTACTACAATACTGCATTCACAACACAATGAATTGAGGTCAAGTGAGTGACCTTAAAAAGAGCTTTCTTTCATTTCTTTAAAGAAACACCCCATGATATGTAGGAGCCCATTAAACAAAGCTGCAAGAAGATACAGTAAACTTTAATTAGCAGTGAAGGCAATAACCTCACTTTATACTTCATAATTTCTCCCACCATGTTTTATTACATGGAACAGTCATTTTAGTACCTTTGTACCTAAGGCAGCATCCATGTGGTGTGGAAAGGGATGTGTTGTTGGATATTTATTGTAATGGGGCTTCATGTGGTTGGAGGTCAAAGTGTAGGACTTTCATTTGTACATCACTGCTCTACTATCTGCTCATGTCTCTGGGTAACCTGATGTTCAAACCTTTTGTAAGGCAATTGCTGAGGAGGTTGTTCTTATTGTTAGGAGAACTTGGAGAAAGGATGCTGGGCCCTGGCTCCGGCACAAGCCCACTGTGTGACATAGGGTACTCCGCCAAATTTTTTTTTCACATGCTGATCTCAGAATCTTCCATTTTAGGGGACTCAGGTGCAGCTCCTAGGGTCTGGTCTCAGAAAGCCTGGGAATCAGTAGTTCCTATTGGCTTCTCAGGACCATTCAGAACCAAGTTTGGAAAAATCACAAATTCATCTCCTCACAAATTGCCTACAATTTTGAAATGTTGCCTTCTTCGTTTCTGCCCATCAAAACATCCCACATCAAGTTGGAATTGCAGTCTGAAAGGGATACTGTTAAACTTTTCTTTGCCTTTTTTATGTTAACTATTTATCTGATAATGGGGTGCAATAACTGAGCTCCTTGGGGAGATAAGGACACTTTCTGCAGTTTACTGTAGAAAACTCAACGCTTCTGGACCAGACCCACAGCAGAGCTTGGAAAGCTGTAACCAGCCTGTATGCAGAGATATAAGCCTCACAACACCCAGAAGTCTTTTGGCACATCAATCAATTGCATTGCCCAGTTTTCACAATTTTGCCCATTTTGCCCAGTTTCCACAATTTTGTTTCTATGCATGGCTAGCAAATGCTGTCTTGAAGAGGCCCAGTCACTCAGTGGGGATTGAGTACTTTTGCCCCAGCTGGCATCCACACACTTCCACCTACCTCAGAAGATCAGCCTGGTCTTATAGGTACCTTTGGAACATCTACTGGAAGGGCTTCCCATACAAAACCTAGAACTCTCCATTTCCTATACACCAGGGCTACAGGAGGAAGGCACACCTAGCAGTAATGGCAGCATTGGATTTTATTACTTGTTTCACAGCCTTTGATACACAACCTTCCTTTCCAAAGTAGGTAACATTAGTTATAATGTGCTACAGAGTTAGGCTGTCCTCACACCCTTTTTCTATCCTCTTTAATCCTGAATTTTACAAGAATTGTTTTAAGAAGAGGCATGAAGAGTGTCTTCTCCTCTCATCCTGCCTAAGACTAGCTTGATGTGTAGGATCTAATCCTACCAGAAAAGAGATGAAGGAGTTAAGACAGGAGAAAAGGGAAGTGAACTCCAATGTTTTGCATGAATGTACAAACCAGACAAGTATCAGACAAATTACTGCTGTCACCTTGTTGGCTCTTGAGAGAAAAGCCAGACACTGAGCTAAGATCAGGTACAGGGTGACAGTGCCAGTTAGAGTGTGCCTGGAGGGCAGCAGCTTGCAAGGGTGTCTCCCTGGCCATCCCAACCCCATGTAGATTTTATAGCACACCCACCTTCAGGCTGCCAGCCTCACTGTGGGCCCTGCACCCTGAAGAAAGGTTGTGACACTTGCCACTGTTGAATCTGTGTGGTGGGGCCAAAAGGTTTGCCAGAACTAGTACAGAAACTGAAAACATCCTGGAGGGATAAAATATATCAAGCCAAATGTCCCAGTGCTGAGACTTAAATACCAGATCAAGCTTTTCTTCTTGGAGCTTATTCATTTTTCTTGTACACACAGTTGCAAACAAAATTCTGCTAATAAGGGTGGGACAAGCTTCTGTAACACAATCTTCTTCAATATGTCAGCTTTTTGATGGACTAGTTCCTGGTCCACTCAGTGCTTTCTCATCATATAACTAAATTTTCCTTGGTGCTTTTCACAGAACAAAGAAAATAAAACTACTTAAGAACAAGAATAGTTGGAAATCATAATACCCAAAAGTTACTGGAAGGCCTAAGAAGCAGGTCTAGGAACTGAACCTGTTGTAATTCACTTGCTTATACAGAATTCAAGCTGACTGCACTACTTGACATTCATTTCTGGTTTTAATAAAAAGATTCCACTTAAACACAACATGTCAATATTACTTCTTCTTCAAAACATACACGTTTCATGTATTCTGTGATACAAGGTCTACCCCTTTCCTTCTGAAAACATCTGGAAACAGTAATATATCCAGTATCAATGTCAAATTACATACCATAAGACCTGATTCTCTTTCTCCACCTTTATCCATGTTGTTTAGTACCCAAATCTAGGAGGATATGACACAAAAACACTCATTTGCTGAGAAGGACTAAGGACCTAAAAGGTAGACAGGTACATACCACACTTAATTTGAGTTTGCTGATGCTTTTCCCATTGTAGAAGGGAAGAACTAATTCTGTCCAGGTTCATAACAATCAGGTACATCTCCTCTTGTGGATCTGAGACTCCATTCACAGTAGGCTCGACCCTTAGGACGAGTTTAACAGAATATGGTTATACTTGTGCACTACATGCTACCCAAGATCATCTTTCCCAATAGCTTTATCTGCACCAGCTGAAGGCCAGAATTACCAGAGCTCAAGCAGGGACACCTGTGGTTCTAGCATGTCAGGAGCTTCAGCCAGCTGGTAGCTGCACACACAAACACACACAGCCTGCAGAACATCCAGAGATATGATGTAGGTGGCCAGGAATGGGACACAGAGGTTTCTGGATTTAAGACTGTTTGCTCTAAGCAGGGCTAACATCATTGAATCCACTCACAGGTCTGCCTTGGCACTGAAGCTTGAGTAATACCTTTCAACTGCAGGTATCTGCATGCCTTCAAAATAAAGTGTTTAGGACACTATTATGATGTGTAAGAAGAGAAGAAAAGCACTTTTAATACTGTGCTCTCCATCACTCCAGTTGGTGTTAGTTAGCACAAATGCAGTAACATATCACAAATAGTGATATATCCCCACCAGTGCTGCACAGAAGAATGTCTGCCAGAGCACTATAATTACTTAAATGAAAGGCACAGCCTTTCTGAAAGAGAGCCTTGAGGTTTGAGAAGAAAACAAGAAATGTAACCTGTAGATGCTAAATGTTTACATCTCTTACTTTTCATCTAAACACTTTATTTGTAGAACTCCTCAAATCTTTCTGTTGCAAGATGTTAACGGATTAAAAAGAGTAAATATGATGCCCCTTTCCTCTTTTTCATTCCTCCTGACAAAACAGAGCTGAAACCCTCAGTAGTAATAACAGGTGAGATATTAATGTCTTTTTTTTTTTCTGTTCTGGCAATGGTAGGGCTGTGGTGCTGTTTGGTTCTACTTGACGTGTGCTGCCAGCAACACATAGAATAAAACTGGAGGAATTTTACAATTTCTCACAACACAATCCTTCAAGAGGTGAGGCATCTTCACTTCCCTCTGACTTAGAAAAGCAGCATTCCTGAGCATCTGGAAGGCTACACACCACAACAAGCATGTCACCAGTGTGCAGACCTACCTCACCAGCAGGAGACAACAGAGGTGCTGCATGCTCCCAGCTGCACATCCTCAGTGAGTGCTGGGCTGGATGCTCTGATCCAGCACAGGCTTCTCAATGGCCTGCAGAAGGAGCTTTGTTTGAGCAGGTTACAGCAGCCTACCCAAACAAGCATGGTAACAAACACACAGGAAACTGCCTCGACTTTATGACACAGGAAAGGGCAAAATCTGGGCAGCCCAACAGATAGACAAGAGGCGTGTTCATATGGAAGCAAAGGAGAAAGTTCAGCAAAATTAACACAAGATGCATTAGCACTTCTTTCATAGGTTAGGCAAAAGGGGCAATAACAATTAATGTTAGTTGTATTTATGTGGTTCATTTTCCCCACTTTATGAAAGGCACCACAATGACTTACTGAGTGCCATGTGAAAGTCCTGTTGGGATAAACCTTTTAAAAATCTCTACTGTGTGACTAAATCTTTGTTTCAATCCCAGCAGGCCAAGTACCTAGACAGTACTATCGTCTTGTTCTACAATAAAACACATTGTAGAACTCTGCAAGAGTTTCAAGAACACCAAACAAATTCCACTATAAAATAATACCATCAATAACTCCCTTCCACTCTAAACCTTTATTCCTAGAAATTATCAAAATATACTCGTTTAGATTCATCCTTGATGAAACACTACCAAATCTGTCTGCAACAAAATTATATCAGGTGTGATTTTGGCCCTAGGGCAGCATTCAAGTAAATTTCAGGACATTGAGGCTTAAATGCTCCAAGAAAAGAAACAACCAATCAGCTCCAGAAATTCCAGGGATGCCTTCATCTCTGTGCTTTCCCTGTGTTTTTTATAGAATTTTATTACGTATGAGTTACAAATGTGGGAAAACATTAAAGTTGAGCCAACTACAAAATAAGCTAATATCTTGTGTTTTCTAAAAAATGCAAGCCTAATTAGAGTTTAGGTAATTAAAGCTTTCACAGTTATAAAAAATACAATACATTCATTTATGCAAATCTGCCACTGAGTGTGATTTCAGTAAAATACCATGTAATGTGCATAACGTCAGAATTTTGCTTACAATTGAAACGTCTGCAAAGCAAGTTCTCTTCCGAAATTTCAAGCACATGCACTGTAATTCTCTTGCATTATGGATTTAAAACTCATATTGCTTTGTCTTCATTTAAAAATGATTAGCACTTTACATGGGATTTATGTGCTGGCATAGCCTTTGTATCATTGAACAACTACAAGCTGATTTACAAAAGCCCAGATACACTATGTGTATATCTGTGTAACTACAAAGTAATATGTGATGGCAGGCATAACCAGCAGACATAATTTATAATTAAGTGATTAGCAATATAAGCCACTATTATTAATTAATGTGTGATGCTGACATTGTGCTTGGGGCTGTATAAACTACAAGTGTAAGGCAATCTCTGCCTTGGAGTGGCAAGAGGCTAAAATGACAGGTGACGTCTCCCAGTCCCACAGCTTCTGGAGAGCTGGGAGGGGGCAGGACCCAGCAGGAGTCCTGGAGCCAGTTCAGCACAGCTGGAGTGGCTCAGCCAGACACGGGCCACTGCAGGCTGCCACAGCCACCAGCACCTCTGGAATTACAGCAGTGGCAAAGGCTGAGAGTCCTTTGTCTAGTCTGAAAGCAATCGAGAGCAACACCAAAGGCATAAAGGCTCTCCAGCCTTTATAACCCTGGAAAAAATGCAGAAAAAACACAGAGGAAGGCAGACCTGGTGTCTTTGCCTCTTGCTTGCTGGGGCACAAGTGGGAAGAAGTCTCTTTGGGAGCTGCAATGATGACTTTTTTCCTGCACTCTGTCATTCCACAGTGTTGACTTTCAAGTTGCTCTCGAAAGCAAAAACCTGACCAAGCTTCCTAAAAGATCAAGAAAGATTCACAGCATATAAGGTCCCTCCAAAACCCCAACAGCCAGTTCTCATGAAAAAGCACCTAATGCACATCTGCACAGAAAAATAGAAGTGAGCAAAGTGGTTCAGAAACACAGCCTGAAAAGTGAGATGCCACAACCAGAGAAGTTAATCAGGATATGTAGGAGCACAAGAACAGTCACTAAATATTTGAGGGAAACATGACTTTCCAGTTAGAGTACATTTTTGGGTTTGATTCTCTCTTTCCAATTTAGATTGAGATTTTAACAGAAGCAGCACATAAAAGAGTTATTTCTACTTCAGCACTCTCAATATTGCTCTGGAAGTAGCCACATTTCCTTGATATCAGAAGGCCAAAAGATACAAAACCTCTTGCCACAAATCAGTACGGCTCCAACAATGTTAAATACCCAAGAAGGAAAAAATATCCCTTTCCGTATAAAGAAGGGTGGAGAAAAATTTTCATACCTGTCTTATGAATTATCCAGGTGAAGTTTGGAGTAACTAAAATTGGGATTAACATTTTTGGGGAGTAATTAGACTTTGAAAAACAGGTCTAACGATACTGCCATTAGTTTTGAAAATCCTCTGCTTCTTTCATGCCCAGCAATCTAAATGGGAAAAAATCCAACCTGGAAGTGTCCTTCATCATTATTTACATAGAGCCTTACCTACTCTTTTGTTGATAAATGTAAAGCTGTATTTGCAGCAAAATAATGATAATATACAGCTGCATGGGCAGATTTCGAAAAGCCAAGAGACCAGACAATTATTTACTATAAGACAGGCACTAACTTCCTTTACATCAACAAGTTTTAAAACTGTCAGGCAGCTTTTAATTGCCATTAATAAGGTAGAGATAAAGCCCTCTGGGTCTTAATCCCATCATCGTGGTGTCGCCAGTTAATGACATGTTAGCCAGTGCTTTGTATCACCAGCTCACAGGAGGGTCAGGGGAGACATCTCATCCCAGGCCATCAAGACTGTATTCCATGGGTAACCTCTAACCTGATGGGGCTGTCAATCAGAGAGCACTGTGCATGAACACCGAGCTCCTGGTACATCTCCTTTCACACCTAGGAGTTTTGTCAGTCATCATCCATTATTAACAGCTCTTTCAGTTGCTACACCTGGACTTCAGCTGCCAGATCTTTTTAGGATAGTGGAGGGTGATGGGCTATTGATCTCATCTCAGAGAATTAGGGATCTACTCATGGGCCTGGCTAGATGATGGCACTGTGAAAGGCAGAAGATTGTTTGGCTTGCTTTGAAGGACCTCAGAAGGTTACAAGAATACAAGAACTGTAAGAAACCCGTAAAATATTGAAGGGGCTATCAAGGAAACAGCTTCAGATGAATTTAGCTAAGAGATGAACTGGGATCATAAAAGTCAGGTCATGGAAAGTAGCTGGGCCCCAGTAATGAGCAGGACCTCTAAAAGGTATTGTCCCACAGATAATAGAGATCTGCATCCAACCTACCACAAGATTCATTGGCACTTTGATCAGATCTATGTCTCCTGTATAGATAAGGGCAAACAAAGAATCCAAAGGAAAGGCCATTTTCCCCAGCTTGCTATTGAAGTCTTTTTACAGAAAAAAAAAATACTCTGGAGACCAGGGGCTCTGTTGAATAGTTTTACATAGGAAATAAGACTGGAAGAGTCCTCCCAGGTCATCCCCTGCTACATCTGACGCATCATATCTCATTGATATCACAACATCACAATCTCATTGATAAATTTCTCAAGTTTTTTCTTGAAACCTAGATAGTTTTCTTGCCCCTGTGACTCCTATTGGAAAGCTGCTCCAAAACTTCACATTATTAAAACCTTCATCCCTTTTCCAAAGAACATTTATTCAGTTGGCTCCTATCAATTGTTCCTATGACATTCAATACCCCTTAATTTAACCAGTTCTCTCTCACCACTTACTCTGATAATATATTTATAGGGAGAAATATATCTCTACTCAGTTTTAGTTTTGCTAAACTAAAGACACAGTCCTCTATCCCCCATTTCCTATCTCAATTTCATTTCCCTTCTTCTGGAGTCTTTTTTTGGATGTCCCCAGTGCCTTGTACAAAAGTAGTCAGGAATCCCACATGTTTCCTGGATATGCTTCCCCTGATGCAACATCCAGGAGAACATCTCAGGGAATACTTCCCTTCCCTGCTGTTGTAGAGCCCCAGCATTTGTCAATCATTGGGAGATTCAGCAAAACACTTCTCTCTTACTTCCAGCTGATGAGCCTCCTGCTCAGAGCTAAAAAACATCTGCATGACCTTGTGGTTTATTAGTGCTTCATTCTATCCGTTTTCCATTTCTCCTGTTGTCAGGGTCAGTCCTTCTCTGAACTGTCAAGGCCCCTCAGCTTTCTGTCTCTTTATAGACTTTGTATTTGCACAGATTTTCTGCTGTGACTACAAATAAAAATGTTCACATAGGTCAAAAGACAGATCATTAATAAACTTTGCTACTTACTACTCTTGTCCCTTGGCAGTTCTTTTAGCTCAGTTTTCAGCAATCTTTCCTTAGCCATTTCTTTACATTTATTGTGCCATATCTTCTCCAGCCCAAATTGTTTTCTTTCATATGCCACTGTATTAAACATTTGATGAAGTAGAACTACTATATTTCTCTTGGTCACAAATTCAGGGAAATCCATCATAGCAATGTAGCACAATTTATCTTTGGTAGGTATCTACTGCTATAGCATTCACTAATTAATTTTTCTTCCAACAGATCTACACAAAGGTCAGTGACCATGTATTAGAATGCCAAAAAAGGTCAGCTGCCCCTAATCTCACTCTGCTAGAAACAAAGAGCTTGAAAACTTAGTGACATTACTTCATGCAAAAAAAAAAAAAAAAAAAGATATAAGAACTGACCTGCCTTGGAACAGGAGCCATTATGTAAACCCATAACAATACGGTAATTTATAGAGATTGAAAGGATTTGCCATCTCTGAATTACGAGACTATTTATCTAGAATCAAAATAAGTTGAAGTGTCCCACCAGCCTTTTATATGTTTGGAAGTTTATGGCAGGAAGTATCATTGTCACTGTGGCTGAGCTAAGAAAACCCCATTTATTTGCATACAGCTCCTTGCCCTGGAGTGTGCAATGAGAGTATAGCAAAATTCACTCTGTTGTCCTAAATCATCCTTAACTTTGCTTCAGCAAATCCCAGGGGCCAGCTCCTCTCTAGTTATGACCTTGTTTCTGCAGGACAGTAACTTCAAAATTACAAACATGTGCTGAGCCCATGCTGCTATGGGCCTTTTCAGTCTGCTACCCATGATGTTAATGGAAGCATAATAATATGGACAACTGGCTGAAAATTGCATTCCTTTGTGAACTCCACTGTCTCACCAGGTCAATTTAATTATTCAGACAAGATTAACAAAGAGAGGGAAAAGTCCCATCACTAGACCCCAAACCATGTACCAACCACATCCTTCTGTCAGGAGACAGGATGACTTTGACTAAAACAGAGCAGAGAGACTTACAGTGGGACTCTGGATGTCCTTCATGACATTGGGTAAGTCATTTGAGCTCTTTGTGCCTCAGTTTCCTCATCTGTGAACTCTCTATCACGATAGTACACATAATCACAGGCTCATTCTGAGACTTTCAGACCCTTAGGTGAGAGTTGCTAGAAACTCAGTAAGTATGGCTCAGTATGTTAAGAAGCAACAATTCTGATTTTCAGCAGAGTCAATAAGGCTGCCCCTCATATAAAGCTCAGCATAATAGTTCTTCAGGGTTTAAAGAGCCCAAGTTACAGTCTTGTTGAGGTAGCTTGGAAAAACAACAGCAATGTGCACAACATAGTATGTGTTGACACACTTGTCACTGGAAGCCATAGATTTAGGTGAACATGAAGGTGACAGCAGACAGATACCCCAAGCCTTGACAGAACTAAATGGTAGGAAATGTTTTAATAAAGATCTGGCATTTGCCTACAGGCCCAACACTACAAAATGCAGGGCACAGTTTCTGTGACAGCCATTCACCTAACCCTCAGTACTCATTCACTCAAAGCTGCCTGAACAGCCTAAAACATTATCCTTACAGCTATACAGTTTCTTTATTAAACTTCTCAGACCTGGGCTTGTATGAAATCCAAGAGAAGTCACCAAAAACTCAGCATGTAACCAGCAGACCTGTGCAGCATGCTGGACTGCCTTCCTGCTAGGTGTGCATAACTCCTGTTGTCCAGTCTTCTCTAGAGAAAGAGCATAAGAGGAAAGTTCATTGTTTCCTCAACAATTTGCAAGAATATCTGAATCAGAAAATGAAGTTTTGTCATTTGCATGGCAAAGAGAGCAGGGAAAAAGAGGAAGTATTGTTAGGTATTGGTAATGTAAAAACATAAGTATGCTGTTATTTATGTAATTAGTTATTGCTTTCATTATGGGTGCAGTCTTAATGGTTATAGTATTTATGTATAATTACCTTAATATTCACTGAAATTTCCAAGTAGCTCCCTAATTAACTGTCTCAAATATATAATTACATTGCATCTTTACGCAAGACTTGCCTAATTAATGTAGTTACACCACTTCTTTGTGAATGTGCATTATTAAATGCTCTTCGCATCATTCTTCTGACTTCTTGTAATTCACTCTTTACAAAAATTAAGACCCTGAATTAGAAACCTTCACAAGCAACCAGCTCCAAAAGCAAGCGCCAGATGATCTTTTCTTAACAAAAAACAAATCTTACTAAGCCTCATTACCACTCCTTTTAACAAAAGCTTTCCATCTGGATCTGAAAGAAATCCCAGGTACCATTGTCTTTTAAGAGGGCATAGAAAACATGTTATACATTTAAAGAGGAGAAGACTTTGCTGCCATCAAGGGTCCAAACTCCTGGACTTCCTAACTCATCCAACAAGCCCCTAGATAAGATAACAATCAAGGTGACTGCTTGATAGCACCCCTGTCACTTGACATCAGGTGGCATTTTCAAAACACAAAAAAGTAACCAGAGATTTTGGGAGACTGTCAATAACCTCCAAAACCATGTGTGACATGGTTTAAATTAAGAACTTTGAAATCCTTTTTCCCAAGTGTTCCACCTCTGTGCTTGGCATGCTGCAAGCCACTCTGAACTGCCTGGCATGTCACAAGTTACCAGTGTCCCACAGCTTGGGGGCTCTTCCCTTGAATTCACTTCCCAGCTCCATGGGCAAAGACTGAATGCCACCATCAACAAACAACACATGTGGAGGGAAAGTTTCTGCTGTGAAGAATTTAATTGCGTGAATTCCTCTGATCCTCAGCATCCTGTGCAGCCCAGGTAGTGACCAGAGAAGATTCAGAAGAAGATCTGGGACTTTTTCTTGTGGGCAGGTTTTTCTCATGGGTCATTTATGCCCATGTTAAGCTGAGGACATCACCAAGCTGCTGGAGTGGTGAGATATGGTTCCCCTAACTAGGAGTAGATGCACTGGGAAGTAGCAGAGCCATGGGTCAAACTTTGGATACATTGCACACAGAGAATCTATTTGGCAAAAGGAACATGACAAGCCTTACAATGTCCTCCAGTAGCAATGAACTCAACCTTGTCCAGCTTGTTCAAAGGCAGCACATTTTTCACACCCTGGGTCTTTTTGAAGAACAATAGGCTATTCACCACATTTTCCAAGTATGCATGTACCAGTTAAAGTGTTACTCCAACAGCTGGGATTTGGAGAAAATCTTCCCAAGTGTACTTGTAGACACTACAAGTGCTTCAGCAAGTGACATCCACCTATAAAGTGAATGAAGTGGAGGAAGAAACATGCTTCAAGGACATTTACTCAGAAAATGTCCACTTGCAGAACTGAGGGGAAGGCTGACAGAACTATGACAAAGATAGCTGCTGTCAGTTCCAAATAACCTGGTTTTTACATTAGTTATCCCTTTCCAGTGTGAAATTTGACTTGACACATATTCATGGCAACTAAATCTCAGAGGCAAATTGGCAAAACCTCTGGAGCTTAGGACCCAGGCTTGTATGTACCTACCTTTACAAAGTTTTCAGCAATGAGCTGTCAAATACAAGCATTACAGGTATGTAAAACTGCATTACAGGTATGTAAAACTAAGCATCTCATGCCATTTCAGCTCCAGGTGCAGTCACCACATACTAGCACAAGCATATACCACACAAACCATGCCATACAGGAAGAGAACCTGACCCTGATAAGTCTGCTTGGATATAGATATAATTACTTTGGTAAGCAAAGAGTTGGCATGGCTGAGCTTTATGAGGCAGGCTGATGTTTCCAAGTGCAGAAATGCAGTTAATCACCTTAATAGATAACCTGACTTTCAGAAGTTAGGATAAGAGCTGCTCTGTACATCTTCAAATATCCTGCTCTACGTCTCTGTATTTTGGCCATTTAACAAGTACACCATATTTTTCCATAGAAGTCTATAGTCCTAAACTACCTATATCAAACAAACCTGTGCCTAAACAGGTTCAAGCACTGAACAAATATTAAATTCATCATTGCCAGCAAATGGCTGCTATTCTAAAAGAGCCTTTTGCTTTTCGAAATAGCAGATGCCAGCTCATACCCTGAATGGATACAATAATTAAGCCCTTTGTATAGCAGTATTTTAGATAGATGTTTAACATATCAGTTGAACATGTTTCAGCTAGAGTGTGGAAAATACACTATCATTCCAATGTGGGGTTTTTCCACTTGCCTTTTTTTTTTTTTTTTTTTTTTTTTTTTTTTTTTTTTTTTTTTTCAGTTCTGTAGTACGCAAAGAGTTACTGAAATAGCCAGCCATACAACATCTGGGAGAAAAAAAAACACACACAGGAAAATGCAGCAGAAGGGCAAGATTCATGAAAACAGGAAACATTAAGAGGAGAGTGAAAATATGTCAAAACAAAGGAGGTAATAGACTGTCAGAACGAATGAGTTCACCAATGGGCAGAAGTTCCTCAAGAGCCTTCAGAGACCAGCCAGGTGACGTCTGCCACTCCTGACACAACAGGACAGCAACCTTTTTAACCTCCACTTTGCACATATATCAAAGATGGTGATCTGCCCTTAGACAAGCTCGTGATAGGAAAGAGCAGCATTTAAAGAGTACTGCTAACAGCAAGTGCAGATGGCCACAGGTGCCAGCATAGGTGTTTAGACCTAGTTAAAGCACCTTTTACAACATGCACATTTTGTCTCCAGCTGTGTCCATACTCTTGTCACCAGCGTTAGCACAAACAGCCTTTTATTTGCCCAAAGCTTTGCCAGTGTTTCTTGCCTTCCAGGCACACAAGAGTATTCATTTGCATCCTCCATCTTCCCTGGTGTTTCCATTCAGAACAGTGCAGACACTCACTCAGATGCTGTCGATAATATTCTGTGCATTGGGAGAGTTTCACAACAGAACAGAAAGTGGTGAATACTCCCCAAAGTGAGCAGCCCTCACTCAGGCTGAGCACAGTTCACCCAAGCTCAGGCAATGTCTCATTGACAAATGCAAGTGTAGAAATCAGGACATGGTGCAACATGAGGAGCTGTGAAAGCAGAGGCCATTCTGCAGAGATTACACAGACTTTAAAGCCTGTCAAAGCAAATCTCCCCCCGCCTTTCTGAGGGGACCCTCGGATAGAGAGAGCCTTTGTAAGACATCATCAGCTCTTGAATCTCTATAACTTTAGACAGAAAAGCAGCCAGGTATCATCTGTACAAAAACAAGTTCCTTGTGTGGATTTTCTCAGTCTTCTTATCACAAAACTATCTAGGAGGATTTCGACTGAGGAGATGAGGTATCTCAATGCTTTGTAACAAACCAATTCCCAGCCTGTGAGAAATGAGGGATGTGAAGGCAATTTAAAAAACAAAAAAGACCAGAAAAACTCACAAAAAAACATTTCAGTGTAGCCTCACCCATTGGCTTTCTTTATCACTTGCAACAGATATGTGGGCTCTACCCATTTCACAGTATTTCCCTCTCACACAAAGGCCACTTAGATGTGTAGCTCCTGTTGACTTTCAAAAGAGAGTAAGCACTTAAATGCATTTGTACCTCCAAAAATCTCCCCCTAGTGACACAGCAGTAAAATTAAGCCTCCAAGACTTGCAATAAAATGTGTTCACCGGTGCCCTATGAAACACCCCAAATAAAAATCACACTTGCTCTGGGGAATGAAAGCAGTGCATGGAGCAGGGCATTACTTTTGCTTTTCCAGCATAACTAGCCCTCTGTCTTCACTGGCAGGAAGGGGAAATGATCCTGGCACAGGATTTGCCCTGTCCAGGGATAGGGGAGCCATCAGTTGGGCCCCACTTCTCCCCAGGGACATGATTCCCCTTCCATTCTAGCACAAGGGGAGGAGTGGGGAAACCTTGGGACCAAAATTAGAGCAGGCCAGGGGCACTGGGGAGGGGGCTGAGGGAGGACAAGATAGACACTGGCAACTCTGCAACAGAGGTTCTGGCCTAAAAATTCCATCATCTTCAGTCCCCAGAAGTTGCCATCTGAAGGGCACACCATCTCCATGAACCTCTATCAACACATGGCCTCTAAAAAGACTACAGGAGATAGGATCTGTGGAAGAGCTGCCCCCCCAGGATCAAAGCAAACAGCTGTTAGATGCCAGCCTTGGTAAGAGGTGTGTCTCCAGTTTATCTCCTTGGAAATTGTGAGCTTGAGCTCTCCCTTCAGCATTGCAACCACACTGCCATTCCCATGGGTGTTTCACTTTACTCCAAAAAAGACTTTTGCAATCTCCAATTTTGGCTTCAAAGGTAACCAAAAAATCCTGTGCTGTGCACTCAAGACATAAACACGATTGCAAAGTATCATTCCTGGGCATCTGTCAGGCTGCAGCAGATGTTGGGCCAAAAGATAAATGACTACAGACCCTGAAAGTTCATTGTAATCCAGGACCACGACGCATTGTACAAAGACCTGCCCCTCTCTGACCACAGATCCCCACAATTATCAGGCAAACAAGATCCCCAAGAGCCCCAGATGAAAGGCCAACAGCAGCTGCCCTAGAGATGCACAGAGAGCAGCACACACCCAGCGCCAGCCGCGAGGAGGGCGAGCGACCCCATCCAGCCCCTGCGAGTGAGCAGTGCTGCAGCACAGCACCGTGCCCAGCAGGACACTGGGAACTGAATCCCTAAGCACAGCTCGTTTTTACAAAGTTAATGTTAACCACTACCTGACAGGCAACTCTTCCACTAAGTGATGATCATTTGCAGCAACAATGAAATCATGAAACATAGAGGGGGTTAGGGAGAAAAAAAAAAGAAAGGAAAAAAAGCCTCTTAATTACATACAGTGCTGCATGACTTCACAGAGCAAAGCTTTTCTTTAAGATCTTAAGACCACCCACAAGCATAACACATGGCCTGGAACCTGAAGAGAATATCTGAACAGGGGTCTCAGCATAAGGATGGGAGGGTGGAAGTTTTGCTTGGGCATATGCAAATGTTTGCTTCTATGGGATCAAATAAAAATTAACTATTTGTTGTGTCAGATTTGTCAGATGTGTTGATTTGTCAGAGATGGGAGCTGCTTGGTAAAACGGGGAGAAATAAACCTTTAAAACCTGTGACACAGGAGGATTATTTGTCTGTGCAAGGCTTTAGTCACGTGTTTTGGTGTTTTATGTATGGGTGTTGTGCAGGAACAGGACAACAAGGGCTTTGTTCAACTTGATCATCTCATCAAACAGGGCTAAAAGAATAAAAGTTGGGATGCAAGACTAAATGGATATGATCTGAATGCATATTTGTGTTACATCTAATACAACTAGCATCATAGATGAACAAGATCAAATAAATGGTAAAACCTGACAAAGAGAAGAATAGATGGTGTGTGGAGCCATCTGTTTTGGAGGACACCCAAATCTGTCTGAATCAGGAAGGCCAAACTACCAGCTATTCTAAGATCCTCCATTCCAAGAGTGGCCTAATACGCAAGTACACAATCAGCTTCTCTCACCATCACTTTGGCTGCAACTTTTTTGTGCAATTAAGTAATTTATTCCTTTCTTCATCCTCCTGATTCTAATGAATCCAAGCCACAAACAAGCCCCAGTTGCTCCTATTCAAGGAGTCTGATTGCATCTGGCAGTAATTGCTGAAAATCCTGAAGAGGAAACAGGGAAGGAAAGCATATTGTTTGTGGGGGTAATAGGTGAAGACCTGCCTCTCTTGACCTATAATACATTAGTGTCAGTGAACATTTGGCAGCCTTCAGATGATTAGCAATGAAGATGAATCAAGCAAAAAAAGAGGTAGAAATCTGCCTCATCTGAATCGCCAGAACTGCATAAATTTGCATGTTGATTAGCTGTTCTTTTGTCTGTGTTCCTAATTATTATGACACATTATGTCTTCATCATGCAAGATTCTGATCTGTCTTGTTCAAAATGCATGTAGAAAAAAGTGCTGTTTATTGATTCAACATGTAACTTTAATTTTTATGTTTGCTTTAATTAAATACATATTTGATTGCCTTTGACTGGTGTCTCCGATTTTTTTAACTCTTATTTACTTCATTCTGTTGACAAACAAACAGGTAACCTTTCTTTATTCTCAGATCACTTGCTGATTGAAAACCTCCCCACCCCCACCCTTGTCTTCACTCACAGCAACCTTTGCTTCCTTGTGAGAGCAAAGATTACCAAAAAAACTCCTTAGGTGGTGAAGTGTGATATCTACAGCACTGAGCAGGATTGCAAGGACCTCAAAAGCGTTGACAATAGGAAAGAAGTGCACACACTACAGGGTCAAGGTAATTTTCTTATACCACAGATTCATTAGCAACAAGCCCAGGGAAGTACCTCAGTCTGCAGACTTTGTGATTCCCAGGATTAGCTGCAACAGGACAGATCCTGCACACACATTTTCCCACTGACTTTAATAGTAGCCAGCTTAAACTCCAAAGCTCCTGAGCCCAGAAAAAAAATGAAGTCCCCACCATTCCATTGACTCTCGTACCTGCTTCCAATAATTAGAACATCTTATCTGCCTCTGGGAACTGGGAAACTTGAAATTGTTCAAGGGGCCGTAAGCAGCCAAATCTAATCAAAGCCAAATCAAAAAATAATATATAATCATTAGTTGCTTTGACCCAAAACAAGTTTCCAAAGTTTTCCCTTGTTTAAAAAAAAAAAAAAAAAATTAGCAAATTATACCATTCCAGCAAAAATTTTTATTTACTCAAAATAGTTTAATTTATATTTAATCTCTTTCATTTTACCTTTTTAAAATAGACTGGAAGTAATTTTGAAAATTAAATAACATTTGTAGTTGTGAAATCAAAGTATTTCATTGTAGAACATATTGGAATGTTAGAAATGAAACAGGTTTTTTGGCTATTTCTTATACTTTTTCCCCCAAATTGAAACAATTCCCTACAAGCAGCAAAAATTCATTACTCTCTTTGTTTGACAGAAAACAGCATGTTTTAACCAAGAAATCAGTTTCAGATTAAACATTTGACCCTCTCCTCTGCTGGCTAATATTAGTTTACCTTCATTACATGTGTGCTTATTGTGAGCTCTGACCTGCTTGTAATAGGGCAAACAATACTTTGCTGGAATTTTTGTTTGTTAAATAAAAATAAACATAGTATTGTAATTTAGAAAACTAAATAGCTCACAGATCTTTTCAAATAATTCTTCAGATTCTGGGTCAAATATGAGGATCATCAACACTGATGGACTTCCTCTAACTTAAACATTTAATTTTTTTTTTTTAATTTCCAAAATCCACCTCTTGGAGAAAAACAGTGAACAACCCATTAAATTTTCTCTAATGGCAATAGGAAAATGCCAGTCAGTGTACAGATATTAATCAAAGCTGTGCTGATAAAGATGCCTGAAGGTGAAAAACCCTGTATATCCAAGCAATTGATTTAGCTGTTATTTTTTACCATCATACCCTTGCCAAACCAAATGAGATTTGAAACAACAGTGCCTGCCGTTTTTCACTGTTAATGGCACAGGATTGGCTGCAAGTGTAATCAGTTGCTTGGTACCCACTAATCATCTTGAAACACAGGTAAATGTAAATCCACATTTGAAGAGCAGAAACACACAATTAACACGTAGCTGCAGAAAAACTACTCAGACATAAAGACTCTAAGGTTTTGACACTGATCCCTGAGGTAGGAAGGAAAAAGTTGTTGCATATTCAGGCTCTTTGTGTTTATTTTTGTTCAGTGCCAAGTGCATTTGGTCCCAACCTGATGGTGCACAGCAACCACCCCATGGACCTTGTTACAGTACCAACAGCCAGAAGGAGCCAAGGAGCCAAAAGAAATCTTACACATAGACACAAATAACCACAGGGAGCTCAGATGAGACACTTAATAGACTTTCTCTGTTTGGTAACTCTCTTCCTGAGGCGCTTCAGCACACGCTGATCTACACAGAGACACCACAGCTCTGGGCTCACCCAGCCTCCACAGCAAACAAGCAGAGCTGGAACAGCTCAGTGTGCTGCAGGCTGGGGCAAAATGCATGGACAGGTGGGCATTCTTTTACATATGGCCAAAGCTACCTTCATTTTAAAACCCTAGAAAGTGCTCTCACCCCTCTGATCAGAGGAAGAACTGTTTACCAGTGTGTGGACAGGACAGGGCTTCTGGGCAGCAAGCACACCTCAGAATTCATTCTTGTCCTGGATTTAACCTGGCACTACTGTCTGGCTTCCTCGTGCTGCCAGCTGCCCAAGATTGTTCCAGAGCCCAAGCCAGAAGGTTAAAGTCTTGAAAGAGGGATGATGGGGAATACAAATTGGGGAATTACCAACATATTGGGAATCAACTCTCACCTAGCCTTGAGAACTGTGGACATGAGTTCTTCCTAACCAATATCCAAGAGGGTTCCCAATTACCAGAAAATTTCCTATGATTTCTAGCCAAAGGGCAGCTTGAGCTAAACCTGCTAAAGGTGAACCCTTTAGATCTGTCACGGTCTGGATTGGAGCCAGGACATGGAACTGGAGCTGTTCAAGTGGCATTGATGGATGACACCCTCCTGTCAGTGGAGAGAGGGCAGGCATCCATCCTCATCCTCCTTGACTTCAGCATTAACCATGAGATATTGCTGTCTCTCCTGATGGGTGGCAGAAGTCCAGGTAACGTACTAAAATTATTTTGAATCATTCTTTCTGGTACACACCTCATGACTTGTGAAGAGGTGTTATGTTCAGCACTAGACTCCTCTCTCCTGTGGACTCCTGATCTTTATTCTTTGTGGTGCTCCCCCATTTCTGCATAAAGCTGCTGAGTGATACAGCATGGACTGAGTTGCTGGAAATAGGCAGGTGAAATGCAGCTATACCTAAATTTCTCTGTACATACACACACTGCTACCACCAACATGGCAGTGAAAGAAAAACAGCTGGTTGAATCCAAACAAAACAGAGGTAAGGCAAATGGGAGACAGGAAAGCTCGTCACTAGAGTGCACTGTGCCTGGCTGGATGGTGTTTTTCCCCAAGTGGTGTGTTGGTTTCATAATTTAGGTGTGCTCTTGGATTTGCTACTGATGCTAAGTTTTCCCATGGCAACCTCTGCAAGAAACACTTCTTCTCCATTGGTTGGGAGGCTCTGTGCCACCCTGGCAGGTGATGACCTTGTCTCTGTTATTCATGGCTGTGTCGCTTCTCAGCTGGACTATAGTCATTGAAAATATGCAAACACACAGCATTCATGCTTAGAAAAGTTCATTTACTGCTGCAATGCATCTCTTCAGTGACAAAGGCATATCAAATCTGGCATTGGGCCTGGCACCAGCTTCCTGTGGAATTCCTAATTGAGTTCATGGTCTTCATTCTTATCATCCTCATCACATCTAACACTGCATGAAGCTGCAGCAAAGGAAACATTTGACAGATTCACTCCACCAACCCTATGAGCTCTCTGCAGAAAGAAACACACACATCTGTCCAGAGCCCTCAGCTTGTAGATTGAACACCTTCAGGGAATGCAAGCCTTCACCAAACTTCCCCTCCATCATAAGGCATATTTGACTTGCATAAATAATACCATCAGAAACACACAAACAGGAGTCTCTGTTATATCCACTTCTCCCTTGGCAGGAAAGTGGGAGAGGATGATGGAGGGGTACAAGGCTCACTGTGTGGTGCAGGGAGCTGGTAGTTATGAATGTGACCCACATGAGCTCATTCCCCACAAGTATTACTGACCTCAGCCACCAACAGCCTTTTCACAGGCCTCTCTCCCTGTAAAAGTCTCCTTGTTATGCTGCATGATTCCACCAGAATTCCACCAGAAAAACCTTTTCCACAATGCCTGTTCCCCACGAGACACTCTCTGCTGGTAGCACCAGTCCCACCAGCCAAGCCAAAGCTTGGTGGGCATGGCACAGCTGGCTTGGCATCACCCTGGCACTCAGGTCAGGAGTCCCTGTTAGACCTGTTGTGTCTGGGAGTTAGCTTGGATCTGGCTGGAAAGAAACCAGATCTGTCTCACTCACAGTCCACTCACCAGTTCTATTTTTATTGGAAATATTGTTCCGCTTCAAATAAGGAGTTTGCATTAATTCTACACCTTGCCAGGTCCTTAGGATGGATACTATAATTGTTTAAACTGAGAGTTTATACATTCTTCTCAGCACATTAAACATGGTTTTAAAGGATGTTGGCAGGTTATTTGTCCTTTAAAACCATGTGTTCTTCTCTGAACTTTAATCCAAATAAGGCTTTTAAAAATTGATTTTTCAAGTGCAGCAGTATTTTTAAAGCATTATTGTAAATCCCATCTTCAAACACTGAATTATGACTGAGTCCTGAAATCTGAAAAAATCACAGCAGATGATGGTAAGGTGGCAGTCATGCTACCAGGAAGCACATGGAAATTATTTACAGTACAAAAACTTGTAAATGTAATGAAGACCTGCATAAGGGATGAAAGCACTTTGCTTAAAAGCATTTTTCACTGAAATTCACACTGACTAAATTATTGTGGCAACAGCCTCTTGTTCTTCCCTACAGGCTTCTTCCCCCCAGCTAACTTACAAGTCACTCATAATATTGTTCCTCCTAAATATGTTTATATCTGGGAACTGAGTGTTGTATTGCACCTACTTTTTTTTGGCTGTAAATACTCTTTACCTTCAAGAAAGATTGACACTTGTTCCATGCTGAGGTTTCTGAATGTAAGGATCAGTTAGACATATTTATTTTGCCAGTGTATTCAAACTAGTACAATTCCTAATTGTACACCAGAACAGAGTATTTATACAGTACAAATCTACTTGTGTTGTAAGTAAGAAACAGTACCATTAAGCATCTTTCTGTCAACTCATTTTTGCTTGCACAACAAGAGGTTGTGTTAATTTAACCAGGCTAGCATGATCTAAAACAGATTATGCAAACCTTGCTTAAAGTCACTGCAGCTACCTGCTTGTGGTCTTCCTTGGGGAGAAGGATCACCAAAGCTCATGTTAGCTGGAGTATTTTCAACTATTCTTGTTAGTGTGGCTTCCCCAAATTTCAAAATCAAATGAGAGGAGGAAAAAGAAAAAAAAAAAAAGACCAAAGGACCTTTCCTCCCAAAGGTGATGAAACCTGTGTTGCAAGTTTGGAAAACAGGAGTTGGTCAGAAAGTCTGCCAGATATGATCTACCCACTCAGCAGAAGCCAGCTCAGGGTCTGGGGGAGATGGTTCTTCCTGACCTTCCCATATCCCCCAGTTTTATCCACCATTGTGCTGACAGAATCCCACCACCTCCTGCTCCACTCTTCTCCCAAAACCTGCAACAGATCAAAGAGCACATGGCTGCTTCATTCCCCTTATAATCTTACTATGTTTTTCCTGAGGAGAGATCTCCATAAATCCTGGCAGGGCGTAGTCCATGTCCTGAGCCAGCTGGAGGGGCCCTCATTTCCATTAGGGGCCATGGGATGGGGACAAGTCAACAAGTCACCCAACCCCACCCTCCTCTTCTGAAGCTTTGGAAGGAAAGAGAACAAGACAAACCAGGATCTGCTCAGGAGCTGATGAGCACAATTGCCACAGTTAGCTGAGCAGGTGCTGGCTCCAGGGTGGGGGCAGTTAAACAGAGTCACAGACAGAAATACCTGCCAATAAGTGGTTGGCAAATTCCTTGAAAGTGAGGATTTGCAGGGCACTTCAGCTTTTCTGCCCCCATGGGTCCTGGGCAGCCCTGAAGGGAGGTCACCTCAGTGACCCACAGCTGTGTCCCCAGGCAGGAAAGAGCCAGTGCCATCAGCAGCAGTGATGGAAACACGGCTTTGGGGTGCAGATATTGTTCCTCATATTCCTTTGTTTGCCATTGTAATCTCAGCAGTCATTCTCCTTGATAAACAAACAAGTGAAAAGATGCAATGAGCTGTAAGAATAGATTTGCACAGGGCAGACAACTGAACATTTAATTTATTTACCTCTCCTAACAGATACCTGGGGTGACATTTATTAATAAACGGCATTATCAGGTGTCTGATATGTAGCTCACAGAAATTAATTACCCAGCCCATGGTAAAACCATAACAAGCCTGCAGTGCTGTAACATTTGTGCTAATTGAAAATGAGATAAGTGCTGTGGGTGCAATTTGCATTCAATGCAGTGTATTAATTATCTTCAGTTCTCTTCATGATAAATATACCTGACTGAACCACTCTGCTAATTTACTGGGTAATAGAGTCATAAGTGGATTCCCTTAGGTGACCAACTACAGGCATCAGGCTCTTTGGAACATCAAGGCCTTCCCCTTTTCCTGAGCACTTAAATGGGTTAGCAACCACAGATCACTTTTCTTGCAGGCTGGGCTGGAAATACACGGCAGCAAACGCTTCTTGTGACCACACAACTGCTCAGCATGAAATTGGGAAACAGCACCCCTCACCCCAAAACTTCTGCACAGAAGAGGAGGCAGTTTGCCTCTGTTGATAGCACACTATGGTGTCTGATGGCAGCTCCATAAGGAAAGGATTTTCCCACCCTTCTCCTCACTCCCCCCTCTTCATTTCACAGTCAGGTTATCGTGGGATTTAATTACATTTTGTGTGAAATATAAATTAATTGACTCTTGTAATACCCATAATGATCAGGAAAATTCAGATTTAAAGATACTGTGTAGTTCCAGTAGATTAAGGCACTAATTGTTCTGCTCTCACCAACTATGATTTATGTGGGGATCAGGTTACAAAACCAATATGTGCTCAAGTTAAAGCTCTGTGGTACCATACAATTAGGGCTAAAGCTTTTTGTAAATGGGCCCAATAATGCAAAAAAGCTCTTTGCTAATCCCGGTCTTTTAATTCAGAGGTCACGCATTGTCTAAGGCAACCGCTTATAGTGTACACAACCACTGTCCTTTATTCACCCTCCCCCTGTTAGCTCGGGTATCTGAATTTGCCACTAACCTTGGACGTGCTGTTGCTAATTTCAGGGTAGGTGATGGCACTGCAAGAGGATCGGGGCCAGCTGTGCAGTGCTGTGCTGCCCCCGGAGCAGGCTGGGCTGCGGTGACTGAGGGCTGATATCTGCCTCCCCTGCTGCTCTCCAGGGCACAGGCTGCCTTGGGGTCAGCCGGGGGGCTCTGCTGGCAGGCAGGCAGACACCCGGGGCAGCGGGGGGATGGAGGTGACAGCCACTCTGGCAGCTGAAGGGGGCAGGAGGTGGTGCAGGCAAGGAGAAGGGGCAGCAGCAGGGGAGGGGGCACAGGCTCTGCTCCCCTTCCACCCGCCCACCCCACAGCCAGCAGCACTTTGTTCTCTTCATGCTTTTCCATCATTTTGTCCTTGTCCCTGGGGTGCTAAAATTCAGCTTAGTTTTCCTTGCTGAGCATTGATAGGACAGCTCTCCAGCACTCTCCATCCAGCACTGGGTGATACCCATGTAGTGAACGTGTGTGTTCACAGGGCAGGAGGTGGCATGGGACGAGCATCTGGTCCGTGTGCCAGAGGAGCTAAAAGGTAAGATCAATTCAGGGCCAGAAGAATCAGTTTGCTTTTGAAAAAGATCATCTGAGTAAGGGCAAAAGAACTGGAGAGAAAATGTGTGTCTGACAAAGACACCTTTACATGTTCCAGTTTAAGACAGAGAAGTCTCTCTCAGCTCCTACTCTGTCTATTCCTAAACACATCAACAACAAATACAAGTTACTTCCCCAAAATATTTTGTGTGGCTGACCAAATACTCCTTGCTTCTTAAGTTTGGTCAATTTAATATGAAAGAAGAACTGTAATATTTTGAAACTATTTTTCAGGTGCTGATATTGTCTATGCCAGAGACCTTAGCAGTGACATCCATAGAGGAGGCATCAGTTAAATCTCCTCATCCCTTTCTCATTCTTTAGTAAGAAATTCTTTGGAAAGATACAATCAAAGAAATCCTATTTCTCAGAAAACTCTGTGTGTTAGCTTAGCACTATCACTTGGTTAAATGATAGCCCCAAACCAGATATCTTATTTTTCCCTTCAGTGGGCAGAGAAAAGGAAAACCTGGTGGAGTACTGGTTCTCCTAATACAAAGCTTTCATAATTATTTTGCTACAAGGACAAGGGATGAAGAGGGATCTTGTAAGAGTGGAGTACTGGGATGACCTCAACCTAGAGCAAGGGCAGGGTTATCCCACTGACACCAGAGCTGTCTGACATCACTGGCTTGTGGAAACAAGCAGGCATGGGACAACATCCACTCCTTATTATCACCCAGGTTCAAGCTAAGTTCTTCTCAGCTGTAACTCCTCATGTGAACTACACATTCTTTTTCTGGAGAGGAGAAAAAAGCTCAGAGGGGAAGTGCCCAAGGACCCCCAGCACAGATGTCTGAGCTGGCATCCCTTAGTGAAACGTGCTGCAACACCTGCCTCTCTCAGCACCATGCAGCCCACCTGCATCTCCAGCACCAAGGAGTGCACCAGCAGCTTCAGCAGTGTCACAGCCCTTCCTGGGGCAGGCAGGATGGCTGCTGTGCTGAGCTGTGCTGTGCTGTGCTGTGCTGTGCTGTGAGGGTGTCAGCATCCTCACCCCTTGGGCAAACAGCACACAGCAGAGTGCAGGCACACAGCTGCCCAGGGGTGCTTGCCCTGCCTTGCCCTGCTTTGTCCTTGTTTTGTTCTCAACACCCCAGGCCTCACTGCCTTTGCACAAGTGCAGTGGATAAAACACTTTCCTGCTTTTTCAGGCAAGCCAGCACTGCATAAAATAGGACCTGAGATGCAATCAAAATCATGGCAGGGAAAACATGAGCAAAAAAAGTCTTAACTTTTAGTGTGAAGCACACATTTGCTAAATAGAATCCTAATGGCATTATTGTAGGTAAAAACAGAGACTTGAAAATGCTGTATACATTATTATGTTCATTATCTACCAACTGCAAGAATGCTGTACTAAAACTAACTCAAAACACCTCAGGTAGGGTAATTGCTACTAATGGATCTGAAGTGTGCAAAATTGAGCATTATTACACAGACATCACATTCTCAACTTGGTGAAGCTGTTGGATATTGTAGCTACCAGCTCACTCATCTCTCGATCAGGGAGGGATTTGAGGAAAAGGGCAAGCTCTCTTTCATTCGGAGCTGGAAGGAAAATTCAACAACACAATATTGCAGCAGCCTGTTTGCACCTCTCTGGTTAAGAGGGGGTCAGTGCTTGCTTTCTGAATCAATGTTTCAGAAAAACATCTACAAAAATTTGCTCCAGGATTCAATATCTCGGGAAAGATCTGAAAGTGGACTTTGCATTTATAAACTTTTGCAACTTGTAGGTCAAAAGGAAAGAATGGAAGAGGAGGCTGCAAATTATGAGGGGATTCATAAATCCTATGTCATATTCTGATGCAAATTAAGGGCTAGCACTTCAAGATATCCCAAGCCACTATAAAGCCCTCCTGCCTAAAGACAGAAGACAGAAAACAATTTTAATAGATTCCCTCCTATGCTGGGATATGTCTGTGGGTCAATCACATCAAATTTAACTTCAGCAAAGTCCAGGTGTGTTTGAAACAAGACACTTGATTCACCTGCTGGAAAAATCCCATATAGCAATGTAACTAACACATTTAATTTGTTTGATACCTTGGCTTTCAGGGAGGGTAGGATTAATTTTTAAAATTAGTGAGTCTGCATAAAAATCCAATATTCCAAATTAACTGTTTGTAGCTACATCAGTAGGCCCCAGGTTATCCTCAAGAAATTACCTCCCAGGAGTTTTGCTCCCTTTCATGAAAACAAAAATTGAACTCTACCAGAGCAGATGCTTTGCTAATCTTTGAGAAGTTAAGTTGCTTTCTTAAAAATTATATTAGTAGCAACACTAAAGCTATGAATTGATGTTTGGATAAAATTATGCAAACCATTGTCATTTCAGTTAATATGTAGAAAAAAATATGTGGCCAGGACCTAATATGTTTCAATTCCTTCTGATAATGTTGAGGAAAAGAAATTAAAAAGGCCATGTATGTTCAAGATTAAAGCAGTCTCTATCCGAGTAGAGAAAGCACAAAGAAATTTAAACTCACAGCTGCAACCAGAGGCAATGGGAGCTGTGCTTTGAACAGATAACAAACTAAGTCCTCTGAAAAATCAGACCATGCATCTCAGACGGGGAACTTAAAATTAGTGAATACTTTTGTACTTAATCTCTTTCTGCCTCAGTTCTTCATCATGAAATGGGAATAATACTACCACCCAATGCCTCACTGCAGTGCAGTGAAAATAAGTTCATTAATGTTTATGAAACATTCAGTTACCATAGTGATGAGTTCTATAGAAAAGCCCATGTGGAAATTAATATTTCTGTCTTCAGAGCAGGGTTTGAATAGAACACATTTAGTAAGGCCTGGGGCCACACAATGGGGAGAAAAGTAAACAGTAAATAACTTGCCATTGAAAGATAAAAACAATAATCAAATCAAAATGGCCTGTTAAACAAAATATTTTTTAAAGAAATCTTGTATTTCTAGAAAGTGAAATTTTATTTTACAAATTTTTATAAATTTCTTGGTAAAAAAAGTTGTTTTGCCTTTAACTTTCACTACTCTAGTTTTCTGCTTTTGTCTTCCTAGCCTGAGAAAGAGAGTTTTTTTAAGGAGATTATTTAAATAATCTGGAAACCATTATCTTCTACTTCTTAAAAATCAAAACTTTTACTGATTTGCTTTGGCGAAATACCTGAAAAATCAGTGACATTGGTGGCCTCAAGTTTGCCAAGATGGGCTCCTGAACAATCCTGACCCATTCAATCCAGCAATTCCTCTCACCAAGTCATTTTGCAAAGTGGGGACTATAGGTTTATATTCTGATCCATAAACCCAGGTTGCAGGCATATCAGGTGCCAATTGGGCAATCAACACAACTATCTCTGAATCTGAGTCATTAACCTCTTGGTAATAAGTAAATCATAGGCAAGTACAAACTGACTCTGCATAACCTATGCAGATAAATATGTAGATGATAAGACACCCTATTTTAAGAAGAGAGATGGTTCTGGCAGGAAAAGAAACTGCCCCCATAGATAATGGCAAGTTCCTGTGGCAGGTGCTGGGTGACCCACAGCAAGTACAAAAATTTGCCCAGGAGCACACTTCCCACCATTTCATCAGCTGCTTTTGAAACTAGATCCCCATTTTTTTCTCTTCAAGCTGTTTTGCAGTCAAAGGCAATGTATTTCCTTTATGAGAGAACTTTTCCCAAAAAGCAAGGAAGAAAAATCTGAATACACCTACCTTTCATTGAAATAAATTATTCAAGTCTTCCTCCCACTTGTCTGCTTTAGTCATTGCTTTCTCACACATCTCTGCCATCAGAAATATCATAGAATATTAGAATGCTCTGGGTCAGAGGGGGCCTTTGAAGGTCATCTGATCCAACAGCCCTGCAATGAGCAGAGACATCTTCAGCCTGACCAGGTTACTCAGAGCCTCATCCAGTGGGATCTTGAATGTTTCCAGGGATGGGACACCCACCATCTCTCCAGGCAACCTGTTCCAGTGTTTCACCACTCTCGTTGTAAAGAAGTCTCCCTTCTATCTAATCTGAAGCTATTTTAGTTTAAAACCTCCACCCCTTGACCTGTGGCTACCTGTCTTTTTAGGAAGTTTGTCCCCAGTTCTCTTGTAGCCCCCTTTAGGCACTGGAAGGTGCTGCAAGGTCTCCCCAGAGCCTCCTCTTCTCCAGGCAGAACCCCAACTCTCTCAGGCTGTCTGCTCCATGACCCTCCTCTGGACCTTCTCCTACAGTTCCATGTTTTTCCTGTGCTGGCTATAGTGGTAGAGCCTTCTATAGCAGCTTTATTTGCATTTAGCAGCAATGTTTTTTCTGAAAAATGAAGTTTCAAAATGTTGCAGAGGGACAAGATTGAGGCAGGGATAATAAACTGCTGGAATTATTTATTGTGGTCATTTATTGAATTTGATACCAAGCTGGGCTGCTCACCTGCTTTTTTTCCTTCTGATGAGTAACACTGTTGTCCTGTTAACTACCAGTTATTTTAAAGCTATTATTAATAATTTTTAAATATATAATAACAGAATTTATAGAATGTATTTCTAGTGTTCCTGTGTAGGAAGCAAAGGACAGTCAGGCAGAACTCCTACAAAGCCAAAACTCCAGGGTGTATGGCTGCAGCTGCTCTGAAAGCCTTGCTGTCCTTAGCTGTGCTGGGAGGTGCTCCTGCCCCCTTCATTAGCACAGGGTGACTCCTTCCCACAGGAATTGCTGTGGAGCTGAGCCTGGGAGGCAGCACTCCAGGAAACAGACAGCACTTCTAGCCCAGCACAGCATCAAATGGGCTTGTGCAATCCACAGCCACAAAGCCCCTTGAAACTAAGGCATTAATTGGGTTTTAAAAACAATAAATAAATATTTAAAACCCAATAAATTTTAACAATAGTTCAAGCAGATCTAGTTGAAGCTGCTCACATAAACAAAGGTAAGATGGGTATAATCTTTTACATTTCAAAGCAAAGTCTGAAACTAATTGGACTTTGCAGGTAACTCCACCTGCAAGAAAGTTATGCCATGGTTCTTTATTACAGAGATGCAATTCTCAGGCAGGTGCTGAAAAAGAGTGAAGAGCAGGCACTCAGGGCAGTGAGCACTGGCTTTATTTCAGAATGCCCATGTTTCTATGCAGCACCTAAAGCTGAGGATGCTGCAGCATCACTGGTGCTGAGTGTTTGCTGGGGAGAAAGAACAGCTGTGCCTGGAGCCTTCAGTATCCTGTCACAGCCAAGGACCAAACCAGCCCACAGTAATAAACTTGTCCCTCTGCAACAGAGAATTGTGCTCTCCTTTTTCACAGATTTTAGGGAGCTGCACCAGGATTACAGAAACTGTCAGACTTCCTTTAGAAAGGCTCTTCTAAATTGATGTAGCCTAATTATGAGACCTGAGTCTGCTGCACAGAGCTCTCCTAGCAGGAATGATGTGAGGGCCAATTGCCAGGACTAAACATTTACTGCATCAACAGGTGTTAGATGTTATGCATCAATGAGGTATACATCACCGAAACATAAAGACCCAGCAAGCCAACAGCACAGCTATCAACCAGAACAACACAGCTATAAAATCCTAATTAGCCTCATACACGTGTTATGGACATTTTTATTTATTGACATGGTCAAATTAACAGGCAGCAGCATTTATTTTTAATGATAGCCTTGAAATCAGCCCTGGAAGAAAGTTAGCATTAATGCTCAGAATACTGCATGCCATCCACATTTTTCTAGATGAAGATATATTTTAAAATAATAATTAAATATTGTCACCCTAATTAAGTTACCTTGAGCAGGTGAGTGAAATCCAGTTCTCAGCCAATGCAAATCTTGTTTGTCCTGTTCTCAAGCTGTACAGGAAAACTGCCCAGCAGGAGGAACTCAGCAAGCTCCATGGTTCTAAGTGTGCACTTAATTTAGGTGAATGATAAGCTGTGTCTGTAAAGATTTGTGTTGGTCACCACAGAGTAGAAGATTCCTGTGAAGCAGACAAGATGTAATTGCCAGTAAATATCAGTGCTAGCTTGGCCACACAACGGTTACAAAGCAGGAGGGAATATCTTGGTGTATTTATTATTATTACAGTGGGGAATTTTGACAGTCACCCTAATCACTCTTTGAGACAGGCAAAGAGAAAGGATCTGGACAGAAGCACAGTTATCACCTGGGTTACAGAAAGCACACAGAGCAAACAGAATGAAGAGCATTTCACAGGGCATTTTAAACAGGTTTACATTTGGATGAAGGTATTAGGAGTTTTTTGAAATTAAGCACTTGTGGAAATTAAATCATTGCTTCATGCATTTAAAATTTACTCTCTGCAAGTGCCTTCACAAACCAGACTGCCCACTTTAAAACTTCTGATTTACCCACCTTAAACAAGAATATTCCATAAATTGCAAAGAAGAACTGGGAAATGATCTGTGTGTAATAGCTGAACCAAGCAATTTGCATATTTTCATGAATTACTGTAATGTTCTCTGCTTGTTGGTAATTTCACTTGTATACAAAGGATCACAGTTGCAAAAACTACCAACATCTCTTGTTCAAAAGTGATTCAGGAGTCTAATTTAACAGTCCAAAATGCTGAGAGTTGAAAATTAGAAGTTGAAATTGTTCTCTTCATTGCACTTGCAAGTTTTGCACTAAATCCTGCTCAGTGGCTTAGATATGGGTTGAAACTTGGAGGAAGAGAAAAGCACTATTAGAGGCTCCTTAGTTCTTTTGATTTGGCATTCACACATGTGCATGCAGATAAACCTGTCTCAATCTATTAAAAAATACACAAAAAGAAAAGGGAAAAAAAAAAAAGAAAGAAAATAACTAGAAAAATAAATTTTCACTGAAAAATTCTGGTTTGTTTTTTTTTTTTTTTTTTTTTTTTTTCCAAGGAAGAAAAGATCTGTAAGCTTACCTGTGAAAAAGTTTCCACAGCAATTTTATTTTAAACTAAAAAGTTGATGAATGACCAACAGTGAAGGTGGGAGAAGGATCCAATTTCTCCAAGGGAGAAGAGTGAGGGCATGGTGGGCATCTCAGGCTGCAAGGGCAGGCACAGGACAGGGCATGAGCACACAGGGCAGCTCCCTGAGGCTCCTGGCCAGTCTCAGCCTCTGTGGGGTCTCAGAGGGGCTGAATTATTGTGCCCAGGGAGTTCCCCACATCCTGGCCAAGTCAGGATACATTTTGATAGCCTTTCTTCAAGTGATAAAAATATTGGGGGGAGGGCAAAAATTAGGGGAGGGGGGAAAGGGAGGCAATTTCCAGTATTTGTCATTATTATAGGTTATATATACAGGAAGAAAGTTAATTAAGCTTTAAAAAATCCATCACACATCAATGGGTGCATTTTAATGAGTACAAAAAGTTGAGATGTTTACTGCCAATTAAAGTGGTTTTTAAATAAGCATTAATTAACACGGAAATTCAGAAGAAAGTTATACCTTGTCAAAGAAAGGCCAGTGCAGTCTATGCCCACTTCTGCTCCCATTCATACTCAGATAGTAATTACCACCAACCCTATATTTTCCATAATAATGAGGAGAGGCTGTCATGGCTGTCAAACAAAAACAAAACAAAAAAAAAAAAAAAAAAAAAAAGAAAAAAAGGTGCTGCACAAAAATACCCTCAATCTGAAGTAAACTTTTGTTTGGTGCCAAAGCCACAGGAGCAGGGCAGTCAGGCAGCCACACCAGGGGCAGCTGCACACACACGGCTCCTTCCTAGGGAGCAGAGACTTTGGAACTCAGGAGGATGCCTCCCTAGAAGGTCTAGCTGAAGAGAGACTAAAGAAAAAGCCAAAGAACAAGCAGTTGTTTCATCCCTAAGCACTGTAACTCGTGGAGGAGCTGATTCCCCTGTCAAAGCCAGAGGAGTTGGTTTTTTCCACAAACAAGTGCTGACAGACCAGCTCTGTGCTTCCCAAAGTCAGGTCACTGCAAATAAGCTCAGCTTGGGTGTGCACTTCCAGCTGGTGCAACTGGTGACATGGAAAACAGTGTGACTGTCAATTGTGTCACTTCTCCACTCTTGAAGGATTTCTCAATAGTTGTCAGGAGTTTCAGCTCTGCTTCAGCTAGTGTCAAATCCTGAGCAGAGAGCAAAGGAAGTGAATTCTCCCACTGTTGTCAGGTTTAAATATCTCAGGAGAACCTTCCCTCTCCTAAATGCATCTTAGGCACCAAACAAGATTTTCAAGCTGCCTTATTGAGAATGGCTTCACTCCTCACTTCCCCAGCTGTGGAGAGATAAAAATCCCCCTGCCATTCACATCCCATTCCTAGCAGCCTAACAAATTTTAGACAAATCTTTGGTGTATTGCTTTTAAAGTTAATTTAAAAAATACAAAACACAGAAAAGAAGGCTGTAGATACACACAGATTTCTGCTCCTGACCCTTGGCATGTCACTCAGACAGTGTGCAGCCTCTCTGTAGAGTACACAGATTGTGTCTGTCAGGAGTATCTGGGAGCCTTTTCCCTACTCCATGTCCACAGGCAATATCTGCAGTGAAATAAAAAAGGAGAGCATTAAAGGCCATGGAAGTTTTGTTGAATTTGCCTGGACAGGGCCTTCAGATCTTGCACTAATCTTTCTAACATATCTGATGGCACTGCAGAGGAGTATTTTATTGCTAGAAATAGTTGAGCCATTACTTCAGAGAAAGGACGGACGTAACACAAAAGAGTTTCCAAGTGCCGACAGGAAGGAGTGTTGCTCATGCAAAATTCCACATTAGGTGTTACAAAAATAATAAAAAAAACCACCGGCCCTTGTGATGTCTGAACTCCCTGACACTGATATATGGGCAGGGGAATAGAGGAGGAAAAAGACAGGGAGAGCAAAGCAAATACACGAGGATGCTTACGAGCAGAATACAGGAGCCAAGTGTCACAAGTTGACCCTCTGTGTTTGCACTGAAATTTGACCACTCCAGACAAAATTCCTTTAGAGGTTTTTACCTGGTTTGAGTTTGGTTGATAATGGCTATTTCTTACAGTATTGTGACATTAATGCTGTTGAACCAAGAATTCACTTTAATTCCTAAAAAAAACCCATTGTAAGACCTTTATGTTTTCCTTGGAGGGATTTGACCCAGCTCTGATTAAGGGACACCAGCACAGGGGGTTCACATCATTCAGGAGCAAGGAAAGCAAGTGAGAAAGTTGTGGTGGATATAAATCATCTACACCTTTCTTATTACAGTGAGTGTGGCACTGGGCCAGGGAGCATGTGGGAAATACCAGGCACCTGAAGAGAGACTGAAGAGCTCAGTGGTACCAAACCCTGTGGCTTCATCCCCATTTTTTAAAGCCCTCTGGTGTGAGGCCCTTTGAACTGTCAGTTCTCTGGGGCTGAGGATGTTCCCTCCTTCAGGCTTCCACATGGGTTGTATGAGACCACAGCATACAGACAAAATAGTGCTACCTCACTGAACACAGAATGGGATTTTTTCTCTTATCCATCAGACTTTTGGGTTGGTATCCTTCTCCAGCTGGTCCAATTCACACTTAGTTGGAATGGGGGCTATACCAGCCTCACTACTGGCATGAATTCTTGGTGCTTTGGGTTTTGCATAATAAAAATGTTAGCCCCCAGCCAAAAATCCTGTTCACAAAGACCAGTGGGAACAGTCATACATCAACAGCAGAGTTAAAAGACGGAAACCTGAAGAAATCTGATCTGCTTTCAGTCATCTTCTGGAAGCTGTACTGACCCACCTCTGAAGGTGGACTCTGAATTCAACTGACTGTGTCAGAGCTTTGCAGTTGTCTCTCAAAATAATGAAAGATGAAGGACAAAAAGAAAGCTTTTGTTTAAAAAGGCCTCTAGCTAAAGGTTGACTTACATTCTAAACCAAAAGTGCTTCTAATTCTTCCAAAGCTCCTAATCTAATTCACAGTATCAGGATTTTTAAAATATTTCTCATTCATAGAAATATTTTAATAGCCACATAAACTTGTATAGCTTTTGGACTTCAACATACAAGCTATAAGGATGTACTGAAAAGAAAGGAACGTGCTTTTAAAATGTTAGAATGGAATGAAAGCAAAAATTTCTGCAGTAAACCACCCTTTTGGCAGCTAGGAGACAAGTCAGAACCAAGTCCATCTAGAAAAAACTGAAAAATAAATTAAAGTCAAAACTGCTGCAGTGTGAATGATAAAAACAACATTCAATTAATGACTTGGTTGTAAAGGGAACCCCCTCAGGAAGCATATATATGGAGAGAGGAGGAGGTATTCCCTTGGAAGTACTGCAGGAGCTGTCCAGGCTCCTAAGAGTTCAAGTGAGGGTGCCTGATCTAGCCAATAAGCAAAACTATGCCATATTTCCTAAGACTGTATTTTATCCAGACAGCTTGCTTGTACCAACCACTTCAGGCATGCACAGCTTTATTTGTGATCCTGAAAGAAATGCACATCTCCTTCACTGCCACATAAACACACAGTGACCCATCTCTCTAAAAACCAACTTGACAGTTTTACATTTTTTGTACAACTGAACAATAGGTTCCCATTTCAGTGAGGCCTCTTTTGGTCACCCCTCAATAATGCACCTTTTGATTAGAAAATCACTCACACATCAGAAACGTTTTGAAAGGACTAAAGAGGTGCTACACTGTAAAGAGGGTCCAAAGAAAATCTCAAAAGACATCTCTCTTTTATCCCATTGACTGTGTGGCAGGAGCCCTGATTTACACCTCTCTACTTATTGAAGTGACAAAGGTCAACAGAAAATTTCCAAAACGGAAACAAATCTTTAATTTTAGATACTACATTTCCAGAGGTGAGGCCAACAATGTGACAAGATAGTATGCTGGTATGAAGGTGGATATTATTGTGAAATGGGTGGGAGGTCAAAAAGCCACCCCCTGAGCTACAGACAGGAGGTGACCAGTAGCACAGGTTCCATATCCCTGTGCCAGAAAAGCCAAACCAAAACACAGATCCTCACGTGCCTTTGGACACGTGCTGCAAGCCAAGGTGTGGGACTCCTAAAGGGGCTGTGCCAGTGCTGGTGTCACATAGCAGACAGGACCTAAGGTCTGCCAAGGGAGCTGCTACCTCCATTGTAAAGACAGCTTGCCAGATTTGTTTATTTGAAAATCAAAAGTTATACACTTTCTAGAGAAAAAAAATTAAAGAAAAAAAGAGAAAAATCTAATTGACATAACAAAAAAAAAAAAAGTGTGTTTCCAAGAGGGTCTAAATAAAAAAGACACCCTGAAAACCTCACATGAAACAGCTCTGAGCGTTTAGAGGTTTCTCATGTATTGTATTGTAAAACAGCAGCTCATTCTTTTCCGAGCAGCAGAGGTAAGAGCACACAAATGATTAAACAAGCAGGTTTAACTATCTTGCACTGACGAGGAATTTGTCAACATGGGCTCGGTATTTATGCAGCTCTGCAGCAAATACTGTATGGCTGCAGGAGTCAAACAGCTGTCTGTCAATAAAGCTATTCTCCTCGCTGGAACATAATAGCACAGACTCAACATGACCCTCAGAGGCCTCTTTAAGCTGCCTGGCTGTCTCCTCCTTCCCCATCCCTCCCGAGTCCTTCACCAGCAAGCTCTGAATTAAAAGGGAGAGGGGAAAAAAAAAAATAAAATAAAAAGAAAGAAAAAAAGTATTAGACTCGTTTCTATCCATCTTAATATTAAAAGTGACTTAACCCTGGGCAAGTCAGTCTACAGGCACAAGCCTGAGCGAAAGCAAAGTTAGGGAAAGACAGCTTTGATTCACCGCACGTGAAGGGCCACTGACAATCCCTTTTAATAAGAGCTTGCAACATTAATGTAGCCAGAGCCACATGTGACACCCATTAGGGCCAGGGAGAGCTCCCACGCATATATTTCAAGGAAGCAGTAGATTCCCCGGTCCCAGAAGCTGTCTTCATTACAAAAGTCTAATGCATTTTTTATTATTCAGCCTTCAGTGGAAATGTCACCTTTCTAAAGCAAGCTGTTATCGTGTGTTTCCCATGCCAAACACATGGCCTCTAAGGAGAGGGTTTTATCTCTACATTTTTAGTGATTTGTATTTCTCTTTCAAGGAGCTCCATGCCTTAAGGCACCTGAAACGCTCGCAGCACAAGAAGGTGAGGTTACACGAGATGCCGCGACGAGGACAATAAAAACCCAGGGCTGGCAGCCCTGTAGCCACGCTAGCCAGTAATTCACCTCCTTCAGCAGATTTAATTACTACCCCTGCTCTTGGTTGGGACCACATCCCCAAAGAAGCAGGGCGCCCACCCAGCGCCGCCGCCGCCTGGCAGCGCAGCCAGCACCACTGCCCGGCGCCTGCCAAGCAGCCAGATGCTGCCACACGTTGGCATCTGGGGCTGGAAAAGCAACTGCGGGCTCCCTTTGGCGGCCAGTCCTGACCCCGGCAACTGGAGGAGACAAAAGGAAGACAGACAAGAGTGGGGGGCGGAAATCTCTCCTGACAATTTCACTGGTAAAGATTTAGACAAAAACCTATTGTTTCATTGCTCGCCAAATGAATAAGTTTCGGAGAGGAGAAGAAAAAGAAGCCGCCCGGCATGTTCTAAATGCTGTCAGAGTCCGGGGTGCAAGGACAAGGGATTATTTATGAAAAGAAATAATGAGGAAACCAGATGCCTGCCTGTCTCAGCCCTCTGCGCTCCAGTCACCCTAACGGGGCATGTGCAACCCTGCTCATCAAAGGCTTCTCAGCCTTAAAACGCAGGGCAGGCTCTCTCTAACTCTTCCCATCTCTGCCACCATGCAAAATGCCCTCCCTGTTTTAAAGGGAAGCCCCCACAGTAAATCAGAGGCTCAGCAAAGGCTGAGGGAGAAGACTAGCAGAGCTCACCCCAGCTAGGGACAGTAACTGAACAGCCATATTAACTGCACCCACCAGAATGGCAAATAAACCAAAGCAACAGTAAAAAAAAACCCAAATCACAAAAAAACAACCAAAGAAAAAACCCCCATGCTTATTTCACTAACAGGACTGAAACTACATGGGTGTGTTTGCTTAAAGTAGGGAAGCAAACAAGCTTTCTATACCTGTTTCCATGAAATTGGCTTCTCTCTGTAATTGAAGGGTAAGCTCCCAGAAAAGTCAATGGGAAAACTCCCAGTGATATTAATGGGGCTGGGACTTCACATGGCGCAGTTGCTTTGTCCTGGAAAGGTGATTAACTCAGGACTCTGCAGTACCCCAGAGCAGCCAGGCTCCTTCTCAGTGGAGCTCCCCCCTCAGCTCACCCTATTGTGTTTGCTGGGCCTGGCAGGGGCTGGTCACAGGAGATTTCTCTGAGGCCAAAGAAGACACGAGGCTGGAAAGGACAGAGACCAAGGCAGCAGAGTAGCAAATTTTAAAATCTGGAGAAAGGATATGTGCCACTTGGCTCATGATTCATGCTGTTGAAGTAACTCTTCTCCATGCCTGGTTTGTAAAGGAAGATTATGAGCTGGCAAATGTCAGATCACAGAGCACAAGCAAGACCCCAAGTGGAGCATAGCTGGCCAGAGCCATGCTCTAAATCATGGCACAGCACCGGTCCCTCTCATGGATGTTCCTTCCTCCTTATCCCACTGCTGTGTGAGGTGCCATAAAACTCTCGTTACTCACACACTGCTGTGGGAACCAGTTTCCTAAGGCTTTTACAATCCCTGTACTTTCATATGGTGGGAGTAATCCTCTCTCTTTGCTTCACCAGTATATGGGAATAACAGCTGCATCTAATAATCTTCTCCTGCGTCCCAGCACTTTGGGGCAGCATTTCAGAGTTAAAGGCACAGAAAGGGCAAGAAAATCTGTGACCAAGGCTGAAGGATGTAACACAGGACGTGGATGGAGAGAGCTGAGCAAACCTAGAAAACACCCTGGAAATAAATGGCTCAGCTCGTGGAAGGGGGTGGGAGAAATTGACACAAGTGAGGTTGTATCAAGGCAAAGTATCTCTTCTCTCCAAGGTGAACCAAAAAGAGGTTAGCAAGGCTCTGTTATGGAACACCACTAACCCCAACATCTCCTGGTTCCCTGTCTGCTCCATTATTATCCAGCTCCACCACTAGCCAACAGCCTAGTCTAACTTATTACCCCCCAAAGGACTTTTCTCGAACTTGCCATCCTTAGGATCTCAACAGCCAAGCATCAAGGCGACCACCTGCAGCCTACCCAAGACAACACCAACTCCCAGCTGCCCAGAGCTGCACGTGTCCCCAGCCCTCTTGTGCATCACAGAGCCACTGCAGTCCTCTGGCAGCAGCACTAATCCCTCCTGATGGGTCCCTGGGCCAAGAAGATGGAGACAGAGCGGCCTTTGGAGAAGGAGAGCCTCTGCTCTGCCAAAGGCAGTGAGGTCCTGCTGGAGCAGCACATCGAGCTGCCACCCGCTGCCAGGAGTCTGGAGCGTCCTGCCTCTCTGCTGTACCCTGATTAGGCTCCTCTGCCCCGCAGCAGGGGTGCAGGAGATTCTGCTGCACGGCCCTAGCAGGCACTGGGATCACTTCCACCGCTTTGCCACAAGTTGGGATTTTCTTGAGGACAGCGCAACCTTTGGGGCAGGGCTGCCGGCTCAGCTGCTGCAGATGGCTGAGGCAGGAAGCAGCCCTGGCCGGCCCCGGGCGCAGCAGCCAGCCCTGCGCTGCCAGTCCAAGCCCTGCTGCCAGCAGCAGCTGCTCGGCACCTTTTAACCAAGTCCCATTTTCCCTCTGGGAGTTGGCTCTGCCACCCTTCCCAAACGAGGCACCCTGTCCTGGGGGCTGCCAGCATCTCTGCTGTGCTTGGCCCAGTCCCTCGCTGCCCCCCTCACCAAACACCCATTCCCAAAGCAGGAGCCACGCCCCAGCCTGGTGACCTTGCCACAGCCCTTGTCCCCGTGCAGCACCACGGTGCGACACCCACAGGGGGCCCAGCCCTGGAGGCACAACCGTGTGGAAGGTCCTGGGGCACCAGGGTGACCAAAGCCCCAGATCTGGCCCTCACTGTGCCCAACCTACCCTTTGCTGGTGGGCACATGCCAAACAACCACCATTGATGTACGAGGTGCCACGAACCCCCGCAGAGCAGAGCCGTGGGAGGCTGCTGGGCCGGAGCGTGGCTGAGGGAAACAACAGCCCCGGCCACAGCAGGGGCCTCTCCAGCGGGTCTCGCACAGTGCCCCAGGACACCAGGAGCAAGCACAGCTGCCCTCAGGGAACAGGCCGCTGAGGGGAGGGAACGGGCGGCATTCAACAGGGCGCTGCTGCAGCAAACACACCCTGACACCAACCTGCTGGCGGCTGCAGAGAGCTGTGGGGTCTGGTTTGAAAGCGTGGCTCGGCAGAGGGGTGGCACTGAGGGGCTGCTGGCTGGAGGAGGATGGCACATGCCAGGGCCCAGGATATGGCCCCTCACATGGAGCACGGGAGCAGGCAGCAGCCAGGAGCCACAGCACCCAGCTCACAGCACAGCCCTCACAGAAAGCACCAACACAGAAAAACTAACAATTGCACTTTCTCATTTTATTGCTAAAATCCCTACCATAAATCTCACCACAGAGGAAGTTTCTGTTTCTCCAGCTTCCTACTCAGTGTCCTTGAGAAAACAGATGATACCACACTTAAAAAAAAAAAAAAATTAAATCCCATAGTGGTTTACTTCACACTTCCCTGTACCTTGTTATGCTGAGTGCTTCATTTAGAGAGGGCTGACCTCCCCAGCCTTCTTCATCCCAGTGCCCTTCGCTGCGGGGACACACCAAGGAACAGGTTAGCCCTGGAGAGAGGAGCCGGGTGGATGTTCTGGCACAGGTAACCCTGCCAAGTCAGCATCCCAAAGGTGTGCCCAGAGTCAGCGTGACAGTGACTGCTGTCTGCCAGGTGACTGTCACAGGAGACACGGGAGCTGTGCTACAGGAACAGAAGCTGTGAATGCAGCCATTCAAAGTTATGCCCCTTCTCTTTCACCAGATGCAGTTTCTCCTATAGCTCTAGGCAGGGGCCCAGGCTCAGCTCACAGCAATTCTAACCAGGGCAAGCCTTCAAATATTTTGTATCCCAGTTTTTCTTAGCAGGACACAGTATTACAGGGTGGTTCAACAAGGGGCAATGAATTACCACTTTGAGATGCCCCAAGTGTGTAATCTGCCATACACACAGGAGAACAGGAAAATCTATAGTTTTATTTTACTATGTTTTACGTAGACTGTTGCTAATTCCTGTGGGGGAAAAAAAAAAAAAAAAAAGAAAGAAAAAAGCACTGATTTGTTTTGCTGTTAGCTATTAGGTGTAACAGAAGGAAGTGGGAATGAACAGTCACCCACATGGAGATGTGCATCATAGGGCTTTGTAACACGCACCAAAAAGAAGGCATCTAGAGCATTTAATTAATTCATTAGAGCAAAGGACAAAAAGCACTGATCAGGTAAGGTCAATCTTCAAGAATTAAATGTGAAATTCAGAAAGGCAAGGTCTGAATTAGGTTTGAAAGGTTTTGTTTATTAAAGGAATACATGTAAACACCAATACAACATGATACATGTTCAAGGAAAAAATAATAAAAATAGAAGCAGGATTGGTTTTGTGCAATTAACTCCAGACCGTGCTTCCCTTGACAAAACAATTATCTGAGTCACTGGTAATGTTACAAATACTTGTAGCATCTCAAAGGCTCATTTCTGGCAAGTCATGCTGCCATTCCTTCTACTCTCCATGATCTAGATTTCCTCACTACCAACATACCTGAAAAAAAATATTTTGGTGTCATTAACTAAACTGAATGCTTTGCCGTGAGACTGACTGATCATCTGGTTTCTGCCAGAACAGGGTTTTCCTTCTGCTGCTCACAGAAACCAGCTTGTGCTCCTGTGCTATCTTATCCTGCCTTTGTTTACAGTCAGCACACAGGCACAGCCTGAACACAACAGCATTTCAAAGTAACATGGAAAATACTTTTTTGTACAGTTATCAGCAGGCAAATGCAATGGGACAGATCAACACAGGCATTATCTGGTGGCTGGGCCTGAGAGCCCCAGGGAGGGAGTCAGGTGGCCGAGGGGAGGGAGCCTTTCCTTGAACAAGGAGCCCTCTCCAAAGTGACAGCCAGGGCAGAGCTGGAAGGAAGCTGGGGATCAGCTTGGTCTCTGCATCAGAGATTTCCGAGCTGCTCGGCACAGGAAGTTGTTCCTGTGGCTCACCTGAGGGAGTTCCTGTTATGAAGCCAGAGGGTGGCGGGTTGAAACACAGTTTCTGCAAGTGATGTAATCTTGGACGGCGCTGGGCAGGCAGTGATACCACTGACCTGCTTACAACCTGCAGTGTTGTGACAGCCCCTCTGCTGGCCTGGTGATCACAAGAAAGGGAAGAAAAAAAAAAAAAAAAAAAAAGAGGGGAGTGGAATAATTTAAAAAGGAAAAAAAAAAGTTTCCAGATTTCCTTTGTTTAAGTGAAGCATTTTCCTTTTCCACTTTATTTGAATACATCAGTCTCGTGTCTAACAGATGGAGACTGTACAGATGCACTTTTGGGAGTGCCCATAAAATATACTGCTAAAATACAAATGGAAAGACACTTTTTTTTTTTTTTTCCCTCTGGTTGTAAATTCAATAATCGTTGCTGTCACCTCACTTTCCCAAAGAAATTTGCCCTTTGTTCCCTGGATAAAGCTGGGCAGAAGAAGAAAAGGAGAGGGAAAAAAGTGTGCAAGCAAAGGGAATATTTAGGAAAAAACCCATGGATCCATAATCTGTACATTGCAGTGTACAGCATTTGTACATCAGGAACCCATACAGGCATGGCTGCTCAGCAGCACTAGCAGCACTCAGCAAAATATTCTGCATGTCTTATATTCTTGTCCCATCCTCTAGACGTTTCTAGCAAACAAACAGGTCAGCTAATTGGCTCCTGCCCAAGTCTTACCCACCAGGGTTTGCTCAGAGATGTCACTTAGTCATTTGGCATGAGCAAATCCCAGGCTTCTTCCTGTTCAAGCAGCAGAGTGGGTGAAGGCTTTCTTTGATTTATTAAGACTATTAACAAACAAACAAGGGAGTTCAGAAGCTTCCTCAAGCACAAGAACACGAGCAGAAAGGGGCTTTTTCCTGAAGTAGCAGCTAAAAATAGGACACTTAGAGGAAGTAAACTTCATTAAGTGATAAAGCAGTGGCTGCAGCGATGAGAGAAGAGTTCTTCCTTTTTTATCTATATATTTTTTTAGTGTTATGTGTTCTTGCTCCTTATTAGAGTGCTAAAGCAGTGTTTATCCAGCTGAGGAAAAGAAGATTTCCCTTGCGGTAGTGACTTTAACATGTAGCTCATCAAATACAACAGAGTCAAGAGTTTTAAACAGACATTGCCAGCCAACAAAGTACAACATTTGACAGCATTATTTGCCTTTTATATGCTCTTTCCAGAGTGGGAAATGATATGCTATTTTCAAGACACATTCCACAGTATTATGCAATAGCTTTCTTAATTTTTAATGGATATATTATTTTTAATGTGTCAACTTTTGCATATAGCATTTTAGTATTTTATTTAGTATTTTCTTCAGCATATACCATTAATAAATTATTTGTTTTTTCCTTCCCTATCCCCCCAAGAGCTGCACTTAATATAGGGAAATGGTCTATTGAAACAATAAAAAAATACTTTCAACTGGCATAGTCTACAGACACTTCCATCACCAGACAAAGCACCAGGAGGACATTGCTGCCCCTGCTTATCTGGCAGGCTGGCAGTTCCAGGAGCTGCCTCACAAACCCTCCTTTGATGAAAGGACTCATACACACGTAGCAACCAGCTGTGGTAAAAAAAAAAAAAAAGCCAGCACCCTGTACAACCAGTGATTCCTGTTAAAAGTGTTCACTTTTGGCTCTGCTGCTCCAGCATCCTTTAGCCATTACGTCCAAGTGGTCTGAGACATCCAAAGGAAGCGAGTCAGGGTGCTCCTGTGCCAGAGAAAGTTGCCCTGAGTTTGTTCAGAGGGCACATGTCTCTCATCTCTGCAGATCTGCCCATTCTATAAGGGCAAAAAATGGATGAGATTTGATATCTTCAACACCAGCAACGCCAGCACCAAGACGCTCCGCAGGATTAAACTGCAAAAGCTTGACATAAAAGAAAAATACACATGATCCAGTGAGTAAGAACAAAAACAACTGCTTAACAGTTCCAGAAAGGTCTAAGGTAAGGGACATCCTACCGTTTTCCTGCTCTATGAATTACTTTCAAGAGTGCAAGAGCATACTTGAAATTCTTAAAATCCAGTAAATGGAAGAAGACTCTCCTTTCCTTGAGTCTCAGTCTTACAGTCTTCAGAGACTACTGATCACAGCATGCAATTCCCTGAAGCACTGCACACTGGGACTTCATTTTAAGTGTAACCTCATTTTAAAAAGAGACAGCAGCAGCCAGAGCCTGCATCAGTAGAACTCTGGACGCTGCTTTTGCTTCATGTTAACCTTTGCTCACACAACTGTGTTATGGCTACATAAGGGATAGTGGTCTGTAACTTTCCGTTTCATAAATTTTGAGCTGATCCTAAAATATCAGGATAACATAGCCAGCTCTCCATTTCCTAACCAAAAAAAAAAAAAAAAAAAAAAAAAGTTTTAAAGAGTCCTACAAATGGCCTAAAAGTGAAAAATCAAAACCCCAGTGAAAGAAACAAAACAGCCTAATGGCTTCATGGAAATTTCCTGAAATTCAGCACCTCGTTTGCTTTTTAGTTGTACATCACATGCTGAATTCATGTGAAAAGGAAATCACAATATTTACATCTGTTTAAAGATACCAATCCATATAAAAGGGAATGCAGAGTAAACTCCAAAGAGACTAATAAAGACACACAAACATATTTTGCAGTTTTCAAGAACTGTTTATACTCTATTCAATTACAGCCAGTACAAAGGCATGATCTCTTGCTTGCTTTTTCTGCAACAGTTAATAGGATAACTTCTCCCAGTTGTCACTTGGAAAAATGTGTATTCATATCTTGATGAAGTCAACATCTAAGTGAGCCTACATCCATAAACATAGGAATTTACACATTTTAAGATGGCTCTGCTATTGCAGTCATAGTGTCACACAGTAAAAGTAGCTTGCTGACAGTGAATGGTGCTGCTCTGGTATCTCCTACAAGCCACAGATGCAGCCAGGGTATCTCTGCCTTCCCTGGGAATACAGACAGCACCAGCCCTGGGAAATCACACATGGTCAGTTATTTTCTGGTGTTTTCCTTCCAGATAAATAACTTTAATCTCAGAAAACAAATGTAAACTGAAACAGACATCTATTGAAAAGCCACACTGCATATTTTGTTGGTAGTAGAAGTTGAATAAAAAAAACCTGAGTGCAAAATACCAAACCAACATCAAAAAGCAACTTTATCTTTCAGCAGAAACAAACAAATCTCTGTTTTTCAGATGCTGGCTTAATGAAGAAGATGTTTACCATGAAGTCACCTGGACTGGAAGCCACAGCAGGAGACAACTCCTGACACGATTTTCTGTATAGCTGAACACTGATCCCGGAGAGCTACTCTGTGATGTTTTGACCTGTTTACCCTTGGCAGTGGGGGGAAGGAAAGTCGCAATGACAAATTGCTATCCATGCCAAGAGAGCTCTCTTCCTTTTCCTGACAAGGCTTCCTCAACAATGAATGGCAGCTTCCTTGGATAGTCACACAACAAAAATGTGATTTACTGCTCCATATAGCCAAACCTTTTCCAGATAAGTCACCACCCTACACTAGACAGCTTGACCTAACAGGCACTGGGGAGACTGCTCTCTGAACAGATATGGCCTTGTAACACAGCTGTGAGTGGCAAAAATACATTTGCCACTTAAATCCACCAGTGGCAAAAGAACCATTCTTTGGCATGTGTAAAAAGAGGCAATACATTAGCCTACAGCAAAAAACAATCCTGCAGTGGCAGGAACACATGGACTGGATGACTTCATTTGTCTTCTAGTCTTAATGGGAGGAATTCCCTTCATTAAATGCAATTTTGCTTTCCCTCAGCTATTTGTCTCTTATAGCATCTGCAGATTATATTAAAATGGGATTTTTCTTCAGTCATTTCCCTTCCTACCTTTGCTAGAAATACAAAAACATGTACTTTCACCTTCAATGATTTCACGTCACTTAGTCAAAATAGGTGGTGTCCAAACGTACAGTTCTATTTCCACTAATCATTTCACAGTAACAGAAATCCATCTGTCACTGGGTGTTTTCACTCACTGAATTTTCAAAATCTGTTTCCTTTGTTTTCTTCAAGAAATACTTTGTCCACTCTGCTCTGTTCAAAACTATAACTAAGTCATGCCATTATTTATGCATCCACTAGCAAGATCCTCTTCAAAGCTGAACAGCACAATTCACATATGTCACTTATTTTTCTCAAGTGGAACAGGTCAGATCTAGGCACCACTTCCACAGCTATGTCAAAATTAACTAAAAGGAAGATTGCACTAAGTGAATATCAAGACCCTGTAGTGTAAGTTCAGTTATGACTACCTAAAGCTAAGAGTAAACTAAAACCATCAAGTACTATTCCCATTAATTTAAAAATGGTATATCAGTTTGGAAGTTTGTCTGTATTTTACTATTTCACCTTTTGTCCAACCTACCACTTATCTTCTGACTACAAAAGTCATTGGATTCACCATTGGAAGTACTTTTCTTAACAAATGGCATCCAGAAGGTTTCCTGGAGGAGAGCTACAGACTTTCAACCACAGCGAGGTCATAACTTCTAATCAGTGTGCTACAGGTTTCATAGCACTTTGAGCTATCTTGCTGAATTGGCATCAGCATTTTTTACTTTAGTTCATTACAAATGTTTCCATGAACATTTAGGGCAGAATTCCTGAAGTGTTCATGTATCACCAGCAGGTGTTTCCAAAGCATTTGCCAAACTTGTTCTTTGAAGAAACGGTAAAGCACTTCAGTTTTCTACAGACCCAGCTGGCAGCAGAAGTCAAAGTTTGCAAATGCAACAAAACAACCGGGCAAAATTCATCAGTGCTGACAAAAGAGCCATCCATGTTCCTATCAGCAGCTTTCTGGCTTCACATTTACTTCACCAGAACAAATTAGGTAGGTAAGTATTCGTCCCATCCACACATGCACAGAGAGAAAAACAAATTCTCCCCTCACATACCTGCTGAATCAGTGATCTGGCCTCCTTCGATACATGGTCTGGTATACTCAAAGAAGTGTGAGTGTTAATTCCTGATGGATGGCACTCAACCAGAGACTAGAGGAGAAAAGGAAAAATGGAAAAAATTAATCAAAGCAGGAAGGCATATTTATTCATTTCAAAATTGCAGTGTTGGATTATCTCCTAATATCCATGCAAATTTGACGCACAAAGCCAAAATTCAGTGCTTCCTAGTATGAAGTACTGGTTCTGGGAGGAATGTCTACAGGTGCTGATGAGCTCCCTGAGATACAGCTTTAGAACATTTACATCTTAAAGCTGTTCTATTACTCAAATTTGAAGAGCCTGGGAATTTGGTGGACTTTGCTTTCTTCATGCAGAGCTGTTAACCAATCACCAGTGTGATTAGGCAGAGCACTTCTTGTCTCAAAATACTGAATTAAAGTGTAAGAGCAACATACGGCTTCTACACAGCCTCAGGAAATAATACTGGAAGTATTAGGGCAAAAGTTTTGTACATGTACAGATGGAATGAACTTGGATTTCACTGTAGCTAAGAGGCCAGCATAGTTTTGGTTATTTTTTTTAGTCCTTGGTTTGGTACAGCTCTATTAACTTGTTCTGCTGAAGGCTGAGCATATTTTGTTTCTCTGGTCCCATGCAGACTAAGCAAATTGAGAGTGCTCAGGTTGGCAGAGCTCACCTGAGAAACACAGTCAAGGGAATCACACCTGGGCACACCACTTGTGACAAACTACTGGCCAAGAAGTCACTTTTATCGAGTCACTTGCCCCGAGCCGTACCTTCCCAGTGAGGAGTTCAAAAAGAATGGCACCCAGGCTCCACCAGTCACAGGCTTCTGTCTCTTCTAGGATAGCACCAACCTCTAAACATGAGACATTTCAATTAATATTAAAAAGGTCAGTTACACCTTCAAAATTAACATATATTCAAGGTGACTGTTTAATGCTGACAGAACATATACTAAATACCACAGAGCTTTCATTATGCCTGCAATTTAGTTAGCCCTTTAGCCACCTACAGATTGCATTGTTCAAGCACAGCAACACCAAACATTTCATGCATAATTTGTCTTTTCCATGCACACATAGGCACTTTCGAGATTTGTAGGCATTACAGTTATGATTTTTCTATTCTGGACAATGACAGTAAAGCAAAGCATATTTAGAGAATTTACTCTGGCCAGAAGAGCTGGACAGATAGGACTGGACTAAAACACCCAGAAAAGCAGCACAAGGAAGGGTGCAGTAATCTACTGCATGCCTCAGTTTTGTCTTAGAGGACAGGATTTGTCTCATGGCTAACCCACACTGGGATCACCATGGGAGGCTTTTCACAATGGTCTCATAGAGATATCAAATCTACTTCCCACAGCATAACCACAGCCAGTCACTATGTGTTGCTAGAGCCCAGCCCAAACTGTACATTAGTATGAAAAGTTGTTTCCCCTTGCATCCAACCCAACACTGCTATAGCTGCACAGGCTATATGCACAAGGGACAGCAGGGAGGGGAGATGGGGGTGACAATCCCTGGCCATACACACACACACACCTATTCAGTAGCATGATGCATGCAGAAAATTTGGCCTTCACTGACTCAGGCTTAAAAGTACAAAAATTATTAAATACAAACACACCACGCTGTCTGCTCTAAAACAGGCAGAAAACCAGACTGCAATGAAGATGAAATCTTCATTTTGACTGTCAAAAAATGCAGAAGCTGCACTAAAATAGCTTTGGTGGCAAAAGCCACACCAGCTCCCCAGCAGAGGACAACAATTAGCATACAGTCACATAGCTGTTGCTGTGAAAAGCAGTGCAGCATGGGCAGAAAAATCCTGCTCATCATTTTCTGGAGCTTAGCATAAGCATGGCCAAGGAGAGCTCCAGATGAGTCCCAGCCCAGGGTCAGGGAGAGGGACCAGAGCTCCCCAGAGGCAGGGAAGCACAGCCACGCTGAGCTCAGGGATGTGCAGAGGGCTGCCACACAAGCTGGAAGAGACTCAGCACCTCACAGAACTCAGCTCAGGCGGCTGTTGCAAGAGCAACAAGGAAGGATGGCTTGGACATCATTTTTTGAGGTAGCACATCCCTAACATTGAAAAGTTTAATGGCCTTGGAATGACCGATGAGTCACTACAAGGGTGCCCCACATCAGAATTTATTCTGCTCCTCACAGATGAATACTCCTATCAGCACCAAGAAACTTTTACAAAGATGCAACAGCTATCACATGAGGAACTGTATCAGGATAGTTACATGCATTTTTAAAATGCTTTAAGATCCCATGCGAGCACCCAGATGAAGCTGAAATTACAGTAAATTGAGAGAATTTGTGTAAAAATCAACATCTGTTCTTGCAATTTAATTTTAAAGTCCTTCAGAAAGGCAGATCTAGGTAACTATCCTTTAAAAAAGAAAAAACATGAAAACCCTAAAGTTGGGCCTTTCCACACAAACCAGCTGCTGAAAGGTTTTCACAGCATTTCTCAGTGAAACCTACTAAACCGAACTTTTCAGTTCAAGGCATCTTTCTTCCCAACAAGTGAAGATTTTTATTTTTAAATTAAATTCCACACTTATTACAGAATAAGGATAGCAAAGCCAAGAATTAATAAGATTGACTACTACATTCTCAGTTCCATTAATTATCCCATATTGACACACCTGAAATTTTAGAATAATGCTACAGAAGGAAATAACCCATTTTTCCCAAAGGTGTTCAGTGGGAATGGGCCTCATGAGTTACAGCCCAACAGAAAAAATACTTAAATGTGAAAAAAAATATATCATTCAGAGCACAGGGAAAATAAATTTTAAAAAAAATTACTCAGTTTTGGTGTTATTTGCCTTTATATTCATAAACAGAGATGTTGCTGATCTAATTCTCTAAAGAACCAAAGTTCCACTGCCTTCTCTCTCAGAACTGTTCATTACAGGAAGTAGCACTGATGAAGAAAATGGACATATACAGAATAAGAGTCAAAAAGCAAACCAGAGTCCACTTCCTCAAAATCCAAGCCCATATTTTAAATTGGAAGAACACTTTCAATATATGCCAAGCCAAAACAAATGTCATTGCAGTTCTCTGACAAGAACAGCAATGAATTCTTCCATACACTTTTGGCCATGACCAAAATGACATGAATGGAATAAATTAAGAACAGGCAAGTAACACAGATTTCTCCCAGGGCTGAAGGGTTCTGCCTGGGCTCTCATGCACAAGCAAAAGTTGCATGACAAATCATCTGAATCAACACAGAACAGAAAATGGAAAACTCAGCTGAGGGCAACACCTGAGTCCCGTTTTTTTACAAAAACTAAATTTTAGCTCAACTTCTTTCCTATTATGCAATGTTTGCCTTCCAGCTGCTTTCCCTAGGTTCCAAAGTTTCCTTATTCAGGTTAAGATAAGCATTTTCCATAAAGAAAAACAAAAACAAAGAAAATTTTAAAATCACTGTATACTACACATAAACATGTGTTGTTTACATTTCCTTACTTCGAAAAGGTCACATGACTTCTCATGCAATACTGATCATAATAAGTCCAGGATACCACATCAATATTACTGCATTTTATCTTGACTAAACATCATGGGAAAATTTAGAAACTGTAGATTATGAAGTGCTTTTGAGGGACATAGAGTAGCTGGCTAATGTAATATACCACACAGGGCATATGCTTTTTTTAAAGCTTCAATATTGCAATAAATCTGAACTACAATATCTGCCTTCACTAAGAAAACATTTTCATCTCAATCCATCAGCAAAGTAATTTAGACAATAAATGGCAGTGACACATAAGCTTAAGTGAATAACATGGGGATATTTGTGCCAAATCTTTCCTTCATGAACCTTGAAATCAAGGACCTTACTCGGACTTGTACAAAAATAAACATGTGTACACATGTACACAGTGCTGGTGCTTCTAGGACTGGCAGAATAACATTTGCAAAAAAAAAAACAAAACTGTTCACATCATCCTCAAATAGAAAATCAGAGAAATAATAAAGTAAGGTGAAAAAGAAGTCAATAGCTCTTCCAATTTTACTGCAATTTCATTAAAGAGAGAGCTTTCCTCTTTCTCCCTTCCCAAAGCACGGCCATGACATCCAGCACCAAGCAGCACAAGTCAACAGCAGCGCTAAATTCCTGCACAAAGCAATTCCAACAGCAGCCGCTGGGATAACAGAAGGGAAGATTTGGAAAATGCTATCAGGTTTAGACAGAGACAGGTGGTGTGGGTAAACACCTTCACTACCCTGCACTGCCCTCCTTCAAGAGCAGCTGGTCTCAACTGAAAGGCCATTTCTTTATGGTTTCCATACTTATCTCAATATTTGCATTATACACAGCAATACCTTACTTCCTGATAAGGGAGACATAGCTGACAACACTGTATTTCAAACAGAAGTGCCAGTTCTGAAGAAAAAGCAGAACTTTCCCTCTCCTGAACACACATTCTCAATAAAGCTATGGCCATCCAAGGCTTATTTTCTCATTCTTTATACAGCACCTTATCTTGAAATAAATGCCCTTCTTGCTGAAGGATTTCAAAGGCTTTTACTACACCTGCCACATTTTCTTCCAAAACCAGTTTCCTCCAAGGCTGACAATAATGCCTCATGACCAGCACACACAAACAATAGTTAACATGGAAGAAGCCAGGCTTACAGGAGGCCTTAGACATTCACTGTGCAACTCAGGCCAGATGGCTTGTGAATCACCAGGAACAAAAACTTAATAGAAAATTTTGTAGAAGAAACTGTAATATCAAAAAAAAAAAATGCATCTCCAGTCAGCTCACAGGAAAACTGGCTCTAGGTGGATGTAGTGCTTCCCCAGATACCTAGGAATCAAGAAAGACTTTGTACTTAAGACAGTTTCTTGGAATTAAGAAAGGCAGATTGGTAAGAATTTCAAAACCTGAGGAAGCCCTTTTCCTTACCCCACACTCCAAGCAGAAACAGCATACTCTCAAGTATCATTTCTGCACTGATAAGAATATAAGGAGACCCATCTGAACAACATCACGTCTGAAATTGTTCATGAGGAATTGGACTTGTTCAACATCCTGAAAAGAAATACAACATTTTCCCCTTCTGTGGCCATTAAGATAAACATTGCATGAAAAACCATTAGAGACTCTAGAAATTCTATTTACCTTACACTCACTTAATTTCAAAAGATTACCATTTTATCATATTTTGATATCTATATATGTAAAGAAACATTTGCAGAGAATCAACTAAAATAACTCCAAGCTAATTCAGTCTCATCAGACTTAGTCAGCCAAAGATACTGTAAGATACAGTCACTAAATAAAACATCCCACAAGCAATCTGGCCATAATGCTTTGCCTAAAATGCTTCAGCAATTTATAAAGCACAGTATTGAACCATCTATATTTAAGTATAAGAAGTTTATCATGGTCTTTAAACAATAAAGTAGTGAGGCAAGTCCAATGAACATTTGCTAAGGTCAAATGGAGTATGAAAATAGGAAGTTTGATTTAAAAGTTATTCAAAAACATATGAGCATCTATGTTCCTCTTTAGGGGAAAAAAAAAAAAAAAAAAAAGAAGATAAAAAAATAGAGGGAACTGTGCTCTTTCTTTGTTTTAGCAGCCCAAGATGGAATCAAAACTTCCTCTAAAATAATCATGTGACGAAAGAGACGAAGTTTTATTACCATTCTGTTATCAAAACAAAGCAAACATTAATTAACCTCCCAGCTAGCTCAGTTTATTTTCACAAGGCATCTTGTATACTATCTTCAAGGTTTAGTCCCATCTGTAATATTAATACTACTACTAATAATAGACATAAATAAACACAGGTAAACCACAGTTTCTTTTGGAGTTAACAACTGGCTTTTATGACAGCCAGACGAAAACATCTGATTTTTACAAAGCCACAGCTTGGGTACATCTTACTGCTTATTCTGGTTACAGAATCTCAGAAAAAGCTCAAGACCATGTACTTCATCTGAAACACATAGTGCACTAGCAACAAGCCTGAGATCAGATTTTTTTCAGAAAGCAGGTGATGCTCTCCCCAAACCCATGCTTTCAATTACCAACTCCAAGTTCACAGCATTCTGCTATTCTGGGAGCAGTCAGTTGTCATTGTTTTCTGTGGGACACTCTGGGGTCCTTAGAGGGCTGTCCTACTCCAAATGGTGGCTGCAAAACTGTGACTCCCAGCCTCACAGGAATCAGTACTTTTTCTGCACCTCCAGACCTTATTCATACCAGCCATGTATTTTTCATGTTGATGTTTGATCCTGTTTCCTATTGCCAGGGCTTTTCAAATCAAGCTAGCTCATCTTTCTGATTTTGAAGCCCAAAGTTCCTTCACCTATCCAGATTTTTTTCTTCTCTTTTTAGGATAATCCTGAGACATTAATGTCACACAAAAATCTAGGACAGAGTCAGAGATAAAAAGCAGGAAGTCCAGTCTTACACTATAACCACGAGACCAGCCCACCCCTCGACACCTCTCAGGGTCAATGGCACTTTAATCTACCACAGTTATTTTGGTTCTTAAACAATCTACTCAAATTAAATTACTATAATAGAGAACAGCAGATTTAATGAGTGCTTGCAAACTCCTACTGAAAAACACATAGGCAAATAATATGCAGGTTTTCCTGCATCAAATGTCTATTTGGTAAACAGAGGCAAATAATATTTTTCCTTATTCAGTAAATAAAAATTATAGCATGCAGGCTAATAATATCAACTAGCAATTTTTATTTTCATGCCATATATTTTAGGTGACCAGATGCACTTTGCATCTGTATTTTCAATTGTTTAAGAGCAAAAGTGACATCTTCATTTGGGAGTAGAAAAATAAGGTTGCACATTGAAACATTTTTGTCTTTTTTTTTCTTTTTTGAACAAAATCCTTTACACACAAAGCCTTCTTTTTGCTTAGGTTTTGCACTGTGCACAAGTAACAACAGGTTACATAAAACCAAATTTACCATATATTTATGTGTAGGCTTCTGTGATTGCTAGTTTGTGCAAATAAGGCTTGATTATAGCACACAGCTTATGAAAGCATCAGAATAATATGATGCATCACTGATGGCCAGTTTCCTACTTACATTTTCTATGAAGCTAAGATCCCTTTGGCTTTAGGATCTCAAGCAGCAAATCTCCAGTTTTTAGTACACAGTTTGGTGAAAACTTGTTTAAACAGGAAAGAAAAAAAGACTCTAAAGGCAGCCCAGTTCTGAAACCTTGCCCTCCAAAAACACGACAGGGATGCAACAGAAAGCATCCCCACTGCTGGAACAAGGACTCAGGGAGTGTAAATAAAACATCTCATTCACACATCATATTTACACAAGATGTCAGACCAGCAAGCTGCTTTCACAACATGACACTTCACAGGTTAAACTGAAGAAGTAACTTAAAGATTTCTCTTCATGAGAAAATCCTCAACTTAAATCTGTTTTACCCGAAGACAGCTCTGAGTAGGCAATGGCTGTAGACAATTCTGTCTTTCTCACAGGTATTCAGCATACTGAGAAGGGGTTTAAAAAAAAAAAAGTTACCAATTATATTTTTAAAATTGTGACTGTCAAGAATGGAATACAATTATTACTGTATTTAAAAGTTAACAACTCTTTATATTTAAGATCACAATGTTGGCAAAACCAATACTTAAAATAACAGAAGGTGATAATTTGCATTTCAAAATTCATCTATCTTGCTTTTCTCTCAATTAGACCAAAACATGTTGATTCACAGGTTTGTGTGTGTGTGTGTGTGTTTCTTTTTTAAACTTATTTATAGAGCAGAATAATGGCCCCCCTGCTAGGCTGGCATTTGCTCAAGTTTCTGTCCATGTAAATTGAATCTGTTACTGGAATTTTCCCCCCTTCAGAATACCAAGGCACATTAACCAAAAGATAAAGAGATACATGCCTGATATTATCAGCCACCAGGCAGGTGGATAAAGCAAGGGATTTTTTTGTTAGTTTTTGTGGGGATTTTTTGGACAAATATGTGATAAGAGTTCTCAGGGGGCATGGAGAGCAAAGGGCTGTTTAAACAGAAGTGAATCATTCTCATCTGATCTGCTAATAACTTTGTATTCAGACATCAGCTGCTCAGCACACTTTAAAATGTTCGGAAAACAAAATTACTATAGAGAGAAGAAAAGTTAAAGGAAACAAAACGCATAAACCTCACAACAGTCACCTTAGCCATATTAACACAGCAGCTATTCTCAGTTACAAGTGCTTAATTTCTTCTTTAAAAGCAAATAGGTCATTCTTGGCCAAACCCCCCACAGTTTTACTTGAAGCAGTGTGGAGTTTATATGGCATGATTTATAATCCAACGTTTCCCTTGTGAATTAGAGAAACAACATTGACTTATCATAGGTGAACAGCAAAGATTTAGTTCGGCCATTAATCAAAGTATGGCACAGGCACTACTTTTATGCATCTGCAGACAGCTTTGTTGGTACCTGAGCTGGTCCAGGAACTTTTGCTTTTTTAAACTGAGCAGAACTGCAGGGCAGTAAAGTTACCCAGCCACACCAACAGCACCGTAACACACGGCGAGCTCGCCAGCACAGTTCTTGATGCGCGAATCGCTAAAAACGAGCCGCGTCTTCCGTCTCCAGCTCTCAGGAGAAGCGAAGCAAAGCGGGGCAGCCGGAGGGACAGCAGCATCCATTAATGGTGCAATGCCACCTCCCGTCGGCCGCGGGAAGTGCCGCTCCTGCAGCTGCTCCTAACTCATGCACCATGCAAAATGACAATGCCACTCCATACAGAACTAATGATACTGCTCGCAGGCAGCGGGATGCAGCTCTTCAAACTACTCCCTTCCCTCGTCTTCTTGACACTTCTGCATTCATAATCGTTGCAGTTGTTCTGTTATTTTATATATGCACTGCATCATGTCTGTTTGACAAATTGCCTCTCTACTTTTCGTAGAACAACAGGAGCTGAACAAGTCCCTGCACTTCACCAGGGCACTTCACCTGATCACTGTCACTCTACTAACACTGCCTTGCTTTACCTTAATGCAAGGTTACACTCTGGTACACAGAAAGTCTTAAACACAAAATCCTAGATCCTGTAAGCAAGTTCCACATAGGTGGACCTCTATTCTCCCTTGGCTCTGAAAAGCTTCAGCATTATCCCTAACCCATCCAGCAATTAGTTTTCAATATATAACTTACAGAATTTAGTTTGCATGTTTTTCTGCAACAAATAAAACAACTTAAGATTTAAATACATCTTCATGCACTTCACTGCAAATCACTTTATAACTTACAGTGCAGAAAAGCAGCATCTGAAACCTCGACAACTGAAAAGACACAATTGTTTCAAATACATTTGTTTCACAAATGTTTAAAATTTTCATATAATTCTGCAATACAATTTCCTACCTATTTCAAACTGAAGACATCCTGAAATGTCCTGAAATGCTTATATTTCACATTCATCCTCCCCTTTTTCTGCCTCCAAAATTTGCTTCTCAAAAATCAATGCAGAAAAACACCCTCCCTGCAGCCCTAAACTCATCATCTGTTCTCTGTCTCTGACAGCAGACCCTAAAAAGCAACGTCTACTGATAGCCGCCTTCCCCTTCTTGCATATGTTGAAAGAGTGCACTAAATTGTTCAAATCAGGTAGCATACAAGTTATCATATCCAAATCTATTCTATCTTGAGCCCTGTTAAAAACACACGGCAAGCTAAACACAAAATTTTTACAAGTCAAGTTTCACTGCATCCTTCAAGCAGGAGAGAAAAGGAGAAAGAAGGCTGACTACTCAAAGGCAAGGCAACACAACACACAATCCTGAAAACACCAAGAAAATTCAAGATAAAGACTCACTTTGAGTCACTTATTTTGGACTCTGTGTTTTATTATGGTAAGAAATCACAAGACCTGATAAAATTCTGGGAATATAATTCTTCACCTCTACAAAACTACAGCATTTCCCTCAGCAGAAAAAAAAGCAAGTTGTGAGAAACACGTATATTAAAAAGAAACTTAAAAATAATACTAAAACCTTAAAAACTTGTTCCTAGTGTACTGAACTGAAACACAAATATAATTTCAAAATCCTTATTTCAAGAAGCAGCTTGAGGAACAATGCTTTCATAATAAAGGGGTTCCAGGGACATGGTACACTCCTCAAAATTTAAAAAAAAAATTATTATCAAAATGAAGCTTCCCTCCCTGTAATGCTGGGACCTAGAGAAAGCTTATTAACATGATTATTTTTTTAACACTGGTCAAAAGTTCTAAAGCAACATTTACCAGCAGCATTAGCCATAAGAAATCTGCTGTGGACTCAGCTATACACCATTACTGAATCATTCCTCAACAATAGAATGGCACTTGGCTCCAAAATATATTTTGTGCTGCTAAGTTATATCAAGTATTACTCTCCTGCTAAAAATTAACATGTAACAGCTACACTAAAGCAGAAGCATGCTTCACAGAGATAACATTAAGATCAAGAAATCTGAAAGGCAAGAATCATGGAGCAGTACCAATTCATCCACCTTGAATATATCTAACACTCGCATTTGCAAATCTTCACCTTGCAGACACACAAAAGCAAATGCAGCCTGGGGTAGGGCAGAGAGGGCAGAGAAGGCAGAGAGGGGAGGGCAACTTCAGCAAAAAAAGCCCGGATGGATACCACACCTGTGCTGTGAGGTGGAAATAATGACAGCGTGGAAAACTTTATTCTTGCATTCGGGGACTTCTAAATATTATTTCAACTGCTCCCTAAACACTTAATTACTGCAGGAGTTGGCTGGTTGGGGCTTAGGGGGCAAAAGAAGCCTCTCTTTGGATCCTCATTAAAGTACAGAAAAATTAAGCTTTGACTTTCACAGCTCATTAATGATGACAGGGTGGGAAAAGGCTGCACGTCCATCTTTGCTAGAACACAACTGGGGAGTGCTTTGTTCGAGGCTGGGTTAGGGAGGCAGGAAAACACCTCTCTCTAACAGGTTGTCACACATGTTGGCAACCAGGAAAACCATCTATTTAACAAACACATTAATTGCTGGGATTCCTCAATTATTTTGTTCTTGAATAAAAGTGGCATGAGAGTAGAACGAAGGTGTTTGGTTTACTTTGATAGGTGAAAAGAATTATTTTCTGTAATATCTGCCCTTTTGACTTGAGTAGAAAATATTTTATTTCTTATTTATCTCAAGAAGCTGACATTCAAAGTTTGTTGAGACCCTACCACCTTTATTCACAGAGGCAGTTCCTTGCTGCATTTTACTTGCAGAACAAAAACACAGAAGAAACACCTGATGCCAAACCAAATTCAGAACTTCCATGGCTGGTAACTCTTATTCTAAATTTTTCTAAGCACATTTGCAGACTCTGAGCTTGAGGACTACCTGCATGCCAGCTTGCAATGCCTGGCCAGACCACGCACTCAGCAGAAAGTTATGCTGGCATTTCAAAATAGGAATAAAAACATAGTAATTTCAACTCTAAACGTAACTTTTATAACTATGAAATTTTTAAAATATGAAGCTGTATGTGAAACACCTGATTTTTTGGCTGTCACTGCCAAAAATCCCCGACCACTATATTAGCAGAAAATAAATTGGGGAAAGAAAAAGAGGGAGGGCTCAGTTTCAAGTGCCATCCTTGCTATAAAAACCCAAGAGATATTGATTTTATCACCCTCATGATTGATGAAAGCAGTTCTAAGGAAAGAGCTCTCTAAACTATTTCAAAGCCCACTGCAGCGCATCAAAAATGTCAGAGGCATCTCTGAGCCTGTTAGGGTTGTATTTTTCAAACCTCTGTGGTTTTCCCCCCATCACCCATGTCCTTTGCATATATAAATTTCTGTATTTTTAAGGGTCTTAGTGTCACCTTTTCAGTCTCATTCGCTCTTTTCATTTACCAGGATGTACACACACAGGAAATAACTGGAAGAAAACAGAACATTCCTAACTTGCTTAAATAAGACATTCAGTACAATTACACATTATGGAAATGACATAACAAACACCACCACAGTTCAACAATAAAGCAGTTATGAGCCCTGTAGCTTTTTAAGACATTAAGGAAAAGAAGCAAAGAAAACTCAGATATTGCATGATCTCAAGCTGTATGCTACAGAGACTACATGAGAAAATGAAAGCTGCTAATCTACTTTCCAAGTGAAACATTGTAGGTGATTGCTCTAACCTGGGGCACAGTACATTCTCTCTATGGCATCGTTGTCACAGGAATCTTCAACCTCCCTCCACCTGCTAAAATACGTTAGCTGAATGTGTCCTAAAAACAAAACGACAGGAGAAATCAAAACATTTTTCCCTTCCATTTTCTGCAGAAGTGAACTGTAATTACTCCTTTTGTAGCTAAAAACAGTATCATTAAGAATAATGGCATCATTAAGTACTAGAAGCTATTACTGGGGGTGAATTTGCTGCACTGATAATGAAGCTCTAGACAGGAAATGAAGATACTAATTACAAGATAAAACGCCTACTCAGTTAATTGGAAGCAACAGCGAATAAAAAGAAATGCATTTGCAAAAGTTCCTGACCTCTATCATTCAATAAGATGTTGTTTGGGTTCAAATCGCGGCACACAATTCCTTCTCTATGTAAAGCATCAAGGGCTACCACCATTTCAGCTGCCCATCTTTGAATGCAATCCTCTGGGATATTAAACCTGGAGGTTAGCGCTAATCTTTCGTCGAGGTCCTGAAACATTTGATGTATTTCCTTCTGCCCTGCTCCTGCTATTTTGTCTTCTTTCTGTGGTGCAGTCTTTTTCCTTTCAGCTGCTGGTGACATAGCTGAGTCTGCCTCCTCTTTCCCACAATCTTCAGTTTGATTGGAAAACAGTGACACTCCTTCATTCCTTAGCACGTCTGTGTCCAAGCTAACCTCTTGAGCACCTGAGAGCAGGTTGGAAACACATGAACTTTCTTCTTTGCTTGTCATGTTTAAGGAGCAGGCTCCAATCTCTTGGAGCAGAGCCCCATCTTCTGAAGCATCTACCTCTTGGTCAGATGTAAAGAGGGTCCCAAGAGCTCCCTGAGTGACACTGCTTTGCTCTTTTGCTTCCTGGTGGGCAGGATCTGGTGCCACATGATTTGGCTCTTGATCAAATGCTTTGCATGGCTCTGCAGAATTATTTAATTGCAAGACATCAGGTGTTTCTAACAGCTTTAATTCTGACATGTCCCTATCAGATTTTGTAAACTTTGTTGGCCTTGACACAGCTAGCTCCTCTGTTTCATCAGACATGCCTGGTAAGTTTATGAGGAGATCAGGCCTTCCTTCATCAATGCTATTCACATCATCAAAAGCAGCATCCTTAAAGGAGATAACTGGCACAGAGTCATTGGAACCCCTGCTCACGGTGTCATGAGCTTTCACGCCCATTTTGCACTCTAGGGCATCCAAGCTTCTGTCATGATCTGGGACAGAAAACAATGGCTTTAAAGGCTCTGATTTCAGGTTATATAATTTTTCTCCAAACTCAAGCCCCAGGAGCTCACTAGTGCTATCTTTGCTGTCTATCCTGAAGAGCTCCATGGGGCTGTTTTTGGACCTAGTTAACGAGTCCAATATCCTGGTAGGGCTGGCTATTTCCGACTCGGCATCGTCGATGAACAGCTTTCGTTCCTGAGGCGCAATCTGGGAGGTGAAGCTGTCACTGCCAACAACACTGCACCTCTGCAAGGAACTCCTCCCTTTGCTATGCAGCCCTTCACTCTCTACTTTAGCCACTGGTTCTTCATTTAGGGAGCCAGAGTCAATTTTTTCCTGCCCATATTCATTGCACAGCGTTAAGTAACTAGTGGTGCACTCTTCTTCTGAGCTGGATGCCGAGTCCATCCACTTGGAACTCTCCTGACCATCTTCCTGGTTGCTGCTGTCATCCTGAGAGCTTGGTGTCAGGCTGCTCCTCAGTGGGACCACCTTCAGCATGCTCTCCCCATAGCTTTCTCTGGAATCAGTGCTGCTACCAGGCTCTTTAGGACTAGGTGTCGGCTGCTCCAGGTAAATTTTAGTTGAACTGGATGTTCTGGATTCAGGAATTTCAAAGCTCTCCTCAGGACTTCTGTTTAGGAACTTACTGACATAAGACCATAGTTTCCCTCCTGAAACAAAAAAAAAGGATAAAAGGGAGGAGATCTCTTTAATTTCACTCGAAATAGAGGTTTTTTATGAAACAGGAAAATATCCTCACTGTCACAACACACTATACCTTTATGTCCACGAAGTCATTTGGATCTGCTACCTCAGAAATAATTACAGGGACCAGAACTGGCTTTCCACATAGATTTGCATTATTACATAAATATTTAAAGAACTGCATCTGAGACTAAGCTGCTTCTTTTTTGTTTTTAAACTTCAGTAAAGTCTCATTTCAGAGTTTGTCTCAAGTCGCACAGTGGTCACTACTCTCCACCTGCTGCCTCAAAAGAAGCAAAAACTAGGGAAGATCAAATTATTTAGTGCCCATCACCACTTCTGCCTACAATGAATAATTCTGTATTACAGCTCTAAACTCATCAGCAACATTAGTGGAAATGGACTGAAAACTAACCAGCAAGTTCAGTAAGAGAAATTACCATATTAGCAGGATATTTTAATGGTCTGTCTTTGAAGAAGTTGGGGCTTTTAGTTAAATACTGATATATTTCTTCCATCAACTTTAGAAATCTGAAAAACCTTTTCTATGCTCTGCTGCACCACACAAGGATTTATCAATGCTTTAAGTTACACAGGCAAACAGCTCCTTCCCAGCATCTAAGAAAGTTGTATCTCCAAAAATAAGTCACATTTAAAAAATACAAACCAGGACTCTTCATATTTCTAAATGCTGCACATATTAAAAAAGCTCACAGATTTCAAAATGTAATTTCAGCAAAATAAATCAGGAAGTTACTGCACCTCTTACATGTGCCAAAGAATTTGTCTTAAAGCTAGAAAGTCTCCTTTGATAACTTAGGGAGAAGTGCAATGTCAAGACATTTCAACTTAAAAGACTATACAGAAATTCTGGAAAATGCAGGAGTTGAACAAAATCTTTGTAACAAAGAAAAAAAATAAGTATCCATCCCACTGGGCATCTGCAAAGTTGGCATGGTTTTTTTACTTATTTGGATAAAACAGTGTTTTATATTTTCCAAAATACATTCTTTAATAGTTTGAGGGTTTTTTAACACTCTCTTTATCAGGCAAAATTCCTTTAAAAAATACAATAAAAGAAGAAACTATTTATCATTGCCTAGGACCAGATTTTCTACAGTCCCAGGTATTTCAAATAAAACTTATCAAAGACAGAAAAACCTTGACACTTTAAAAAATTAATTTGAATAATATAATGTGAAGTTTTCCTGCCCTCCATCCCCCTGGCTAAGACATTTTTTCAAGGGGAAAAAAAAATACCTCACTGCTTGTGGTGAAAGTAAGTATATTAAAAACACTAAGAGGGAATTCTAGCTTGAGTCCAATGGTAAAAATGAAAATTTAGGTCTGTTAATGCACATGGTTTCTGCCATAAGTAAAAACAAAGTTAGCACCAGGTCAGGATGATCCTTGCCACCTTCTGGAATATGATGAGGAAGGATGCCAGGTAAACCAACAGGAGCAAAGGGAAGCAATGCTCACAAACAAACAAGAACTGCTATATTGACCACTGTATGGCATAAACACTTGAAATTGTCCCCCAGAGGTGCATTCAGAACATGCACCCCAAAGTGTGCCTTCCACAGCAGCAAGGCACAGCCCCTGAGCCCCTCCCAGCAGAGCAGCAGCTGCTCAGCCCAGCAAGACAGAAAATAGAATGAGAAACAGAGCGAAAATATACATAATTTTTACATATATGTTAAAGAGTTTATCCTCTTTTTCACACTTTTATCCATAACAATTAATTTCCTTTAAAATTTAAATTAAATTACTTCAATTACTATAATAAAATAACTTTGCCTGGTTTATTAACTAGGCATGGAAATACTCATGTCCATTTCATACCAAACAATAAAATCTAATTTGAGAACCACACCCTTACTGCATTTAATAAAACACATTATTTAATTTAAAATATTATATACTCTTCTCATCCTACCTGCATTAAAATTAATTAGTACATATTACTAGTGTTTACTACTTGTGCTTCACAAATTTCCTATGAAAACACAAATCTCAGGTGTCAAAGCATCTTCACAGACCACGATCCATGAAGACTCATATAAAATTTTTGGAGCTTTGGGTAGTGTCTGGCATAGCACCACCTCAGCCTCCAGGCATGGCGTTAATGCCAGTATGAGCACCATCAGTGCTTCTTCTGAAGGGAGCTGGAAGAAAAGGTCTTTCTACAGAGGCCTGCCTTGAGCTTTGACCCAGAGAGGCAGAAAGCTCAAAACCTTCCTGTGATCTTTTGTCTTGTTTCCCTGCGTCATTACTGGACACCAGGTGTGCTTTTACATGTGACACCTGAACAGCTCTCACTGTCCCAAATGTTTTGTACCCCTACACTAAGATAAAAGGGGCTGGGTGGCCCAGCAATATGCAAAATGCAAGAATTATCCTTGCACAACTTCTGTCTTCTGCTCCCTCCACCTCCCCTCATGCAAGATTACATGCAGCACCCACTAGATTTGGGCTTCTACTTGGTTTACTGCAGCTTAAGAAGGGAGACCCAAGAAAGAATAAGGAAGGAAAAACAGTCATGTTGGGATCAATACTTCAAAAATCCACAGAAAGGTAACTGGCAGATTTGAGAGGTTCACTAAACATAAAAGTTCTAGAAGACAAAAAACAAAAAGAAATCTCTTTATTCTTACAGTGTTCAGGAATTCACCACTGTCCACTTGTGAAAACAGGGAGACCGTAACAACTCATTTGTTTTTGCAAATCCATTATCTTAGATTTTAAAAAAAAGTTGTTCATTATTAATGACTTGTATTTAAAAACCACAATGGAAATGGATACTTACTGTGACTTTAACTTAAGAGTTAAACACAAGTAAACAAAACAAAACAAAACAAAATTATGTCCAAATATGTTAACATACAAATATTTCAAGATTGGCCTCCTGGTCAAGTGGAAATACACAAATAAATGCCATGCAATAATTGGGTTCTATAGTGAAAAACAACAATTTTATTCCTTTTTGAAAACGTCCAATCAAGGGTCAAACAAAAGTGATATTTGTATCTGCGTATGTAATTATGCCTTTATGAATGACATACTAATAATCTTTCCCCCTCTCCCCGTGTGTTGTGTAAGATCAAGAAAACCCATTAGCAAGCCATGCTAATATAGTATCAGGAATCTATAAAAACTAAAATTACAGAAATCAATCCAAACAAGTAAGCTTCAGTCACTGTCAAAAAGTCCAACAGACTAAATAAGTATAAAAGCTACAGTATTAAGCTAAAGTTTAATAGTATTTAATGCAATTTCAGAACTATATTATTAATCTAACTAATTATTAAGTTTGTTTTCTTCTACCATGAACTGATTCTACAGCCAGCCTAGTTCTATCTTTCTGGTTTTATAAGCACATGAAAATCATAAAGTTCCATATTCTTCTGCAGCTATTCAACAAAAAATTTCTTATTAGCAGTGCCATACTTAATCACATTTCCAGCATTCTGGAGCTTGTACCTCTCTGCTTCTAGAGACAGAATCTAAGAAGCTAGTGTCCAAAATAATCAACAGGAAATTCAGCATAAAGTGACCAAGTGATGAAGCTGACTAGGAATCTTTTATATTCTTTCAAACATTTCTGTAGCTTTTTTTTAACAGCACTTGATGTTTGAACACCAAAAAGAAAATACAGAGACTATATAGTATATATGACAGGATAAATGAAACCTAACAGATCAGCAGATTTAGTCTCCTAAACATGTTTTTGTTCCAGCTGACAAGAAAAATTCATGACCAGTTGGATTTTTCCTCACCCAATGCTCAGACACTTCCCATTTCAGCTTCACATCCTGAAAGACTGGCTGACTAGAGAGACATATTCCAAAATAAATCAACAGCTTTTGCTAGCTTGGCCCATGAGGTTATTCCTAAGGATGAAGTAAGGCAATTCTCGCAGAACTGGAATGCAACTAAGAATGCAGCAGTCACTGTATTTAGGAAATCCCAAACAAAGTCAAAGTGAACAACCCAAGCTTCCAAATAACTGTAATGTGATAGGGAAGAAAAACAGAGTACTGAAAGACATGCTTGAATTATTCTCCAAAACTGAGCCACTGCATCACTGTATAAGGATTTGGGTATGGCCAGGACTTCCAATCCTAAACCATGTACCTTATGAGAATTAATAGCCTTCTTTGCTGGAAAAGAAACAATTTCATGATTTTCAAAGAATCACTGTCCTCCTTTTGAACAGACATGCCTACTGGTAAACTTCATCATGTTAATGCAATGGCTACAAAAAATCAGGTTTGCTCAGCTCCTAGGCTGAAAGAAAAGCAGACACACAGGCACTGCCATGGTACAACAATATTCCACAGCATCCCAGCAGCAGCCACAGTGGAGTTGTAGCTCCACACGAACGGGAAGCTGAGCCCCTGCCTAATCTCTAACATGGCAGTAGTTACAAGCACCAGAGTCCTGTATCTGCAGTCCTGTATTTCCAGTGCTGCTGCTGAATCTCTGCTGCAAAGTTTGCTAGTTTAGGCAAAGCTCCCACTTCCCAATGCGCTTGGAGCTATTATTCCAAAGCAGCCTCCTGAAAAAGCCACTTGCCAAGGAGCATATCACCTTCCCTACATTTTCTGATTGCTGTCAAATATTTACAGCTAGCATTATCTCCTCTCCTAACAACAAATCCCCAGCTTTGCAAGCCAGAGCGCTACCGTGGTGTTGTCGATCAATTGCTGTGTGCAGCAAGCCTCTTCAGCAGGAAGTTTCTTGAGTGCTCTCCAGATTGATAGGAACTCCAGCTTGTTTATGCTTAAAGAGATTTGACAGCTTCTAACAGCCACTTAAACTTTGATGTCCCATGGAAGCCCCCCAGCCTATTTTTGAAGCATCTGTTTCTAAAATTTCTGTAGCTAGTAGTGCCAGGAAGAAGCGAGGCCTTATTAACATCAGATTGGCTCTCTCCCACACTAGAACTTGCCAAGTGCTTTCCAACAAAGCTACAAGGTAACTTTATGGACTTTTGTGCTTCTGATGCATCCTTGAAGCCTCTCACTGTGGCCAGGAGAAAAGTCTCTAAGAGAACCCAAGACCTCACTCACTGATTCTAGGCATGTTTCACCATCATTATTTACCAAAACAATCAAAGTATTCCTTTTGAGTCTGTGGTCAAGCCTGCAGAACTACATACAAAACCCAATAGTGCTGCACTTAATAATACAGTTAAAATCTTCTATGAACAAGAAACAGTGAGCAGCTTAGCAAACATATATTATCTATTCATAACATTAAAACTGCTGAATTTGCTACAATACGAGCCACTGCCCATTTAAATTAATATTTTACCCTTCAAACTCACAATGGTGTAGCTAACACACCTAACATCACAAATCAGCACTACTTAGAAATTTGATTAGTATAATCTTCTTTCTTATTGGAATAGAATTCATTGCAGTATGGATATTTAGAGCATTCATAACTCATGAAATAAAATTTCAAGAGACTATTACTGAAAAAGTTCTGTCTTAGAAATTTTTATCCTTTCCCAGCATCAACTACAAGCAACCTTCTCTATTTATATCTGGTCTGAGATAGACAAAATTTTAAGATAGATTTGTTTATAGGGATTCCTGGTATTATTATCCTTTTAATTTAAAGAATGAATACTACTAACATAAGACCGATCTGATCAAGACCATCAGTGGGGTGAGCAAGACTAGTCTGCATACAGTGTAGCATAACTTTAGTCCTATTTTTATTAATACTTTATTCACACAGAGTTAGAAGCTTTTCTCCTGAATCACTTTCTAGCATCAGTCTCATAGCTGGGTGAGGTGCAGTGGCCATTGCCCCAGTTTGGGATTTGGGATCAGGCCCTACACCAGCAATACACTTATGGAATACATTCTCAGGCAATTTACTCATCACTGTGTACCCCAGCTACCCCTCTTTACAACAGAATATATATCACTTTTCCTCTCTCTTTGCACATTCTGAGCCCAAACAGTAGGTTCATGAAAATGAAAGAGCTCTGATAGTGCAGTATTTCTATTTTTCTCACTGTAATTGCAATTAAATTAACACCTCCAGGAGATTATCTTTGTCAACTGCTCACATTAGACCTTCCTTAAAATTTTTGTTCTTACACCTGAACACTTCTCCCACAAAATTCCAGTACTACTCCAGTCACTCTTCCATCTGTCTCAAGGAAGAACATTCTTCCTGAAGAGAAGAGCAAAACTGTAGGACTTAAGAAACTGCAGAAATATAAGAAGAGGTTTTTAAATTATGTATTTATGCTAGCCTTAAGGGCAGCTGGTATCTGACAAGGGTTGTGGGTGGGGATCTTTGTTACATTTGGGGGTTCTTTGATTGTGGGTTTTTAAAAATATTTTTTCTCCAAACAAAATATAACACCTTATGTGGAGATTGCAGCTCAGGTGAGAATCTCCCAATTATCTTGTGTATTATTATATACACACCTCAAGAAAAAGTGCTGCACTGTATAGAGCAGCACTGTAAACTCCCAGGATCACCATCAGGCACTACTGTAAAGTGAGGCTTTTCTTCCTGCATCAGTGCTCATGGCAAAACCATGTCACACATTGCAGTAACATTCACTTCTGTTGCAAAGATAACTTTTTAACTGGCCTCATATAACAAATTGTTCATGAGAAAGCCAAAATCTAAGTTATTAGGAAAAAGAGAAATAATATTCAATGTAATAAAATTATCTTCTCTATCACACAGCTTAGTTCCTTCACATCATCCATTCTGTCTGATTAAAATTTCCTGGAAAAAAAAAAGAACTATTAGCAATCCCAAAATTTATATTCTGCACTCATTCTAAACAAATATGGGTAATTACATTTAGGGAATATTTAAATCCAGGTGTTAGACAAAAAAATCAAAATGTAATTATTTTGTGCCACCTGTTCCCTGTACATTTAACAGGAATTTTATAAATAGTTTGAAGGCACAACTCTGTGGTTCTGCTTTGAACTCCTGTGTGATGCCACCAGCTATTTTCTTAAAAAGCCAGATCAGTGCAATATTAACCAACAGGAAAATGTTCAAGGTTTTTAGCAGAGCTATTAAATTCTTGTCATTTTAACCAGAAGATGCTGAAAAGATTCGCTAGTCAAAGTTTACAAAACTAGCCAAAGACATTATCTCTGAGAGATAACTGTAAATAAGCAGATAGGTGTTGCAGTCAAAGCACTCCCTCTCCTGTAGAAAATAAACAGTTGGAAGCTTTCAATACTGCTACAATTCAAGTAACCCATCAGGATTTGAGGCCATTTGAAGCAGGAATCAGATCCACTACAGAATGAGTGGGGAAAAGGGGGAGGGACAGAGGAACGGAGTGGGGTGCCTTACATGACATCTCTCTGGCAAAATAAGAATGTTTTAACTGGATGTATGAGAGATTAATTCCACAATGAAGTGCACCATCGATTAAAACTGAAAACCTTTGACTCTTTTCAACGATATGTTAAAGGAGAGACAAACCTTCTGCATGCTGCAGCACGAGGAAGACAGACTCCTCGGAGATGATGTACTTGTGCAGACACACCATGTTGGGCACGCAGCGGGGGATGATGGTCGTTCTGCTCCTGCTGCACTCACTACTTTTCCTTAGACCCTGACAGAGAACAAAAAGGTCAGTTGTACCCTCAGTTGCCTTTGGAGCCTGCTGTGCTCTGTGTTTATCAACCAAACTAATCTATCCGAGTTACTCTGGGCTTCAGAGAAACCACTCATCTGCTGCTCTATGCCCCTCGGTCCCCCGAGGCTGTGCTGATGGCATCTGGCGCGCTTCCAGAGAACAGAAGATGGCACAAAGCTGCCATTAAAATCAATTACATGGGTCAATGTTTTTATTAGAATCTCTCTCAAACTAAGTCATCAGGATGACACTCAGTTATTTCCCTATGACCTTTTTTAAAAATTTTATTTTTGCGTGTGACCAAAAGACACTATTAAAAAAAATTCAATTCAAGTCTTAAAGACAAAAGAATGCCTTAGCCTCACAGGTAATCCTCACAATTCCATTTTACTTTACTAAAGACAGCAACCACCTCAATAAAAAGAAAAGGATTAGTCTCCTTGAGAGGCAATGATTTTTGGGAGTAGTGCAGGGATGAAGTTGCCAGAAGTGAAAAAATTGATGTGGGAGGGTGGAAGGGAGGGGAGAGAGAAAGAGAAAAAAAATTATGTCAATAGTGTGACCTATTACAATATTGATAAACATAGGCAGTTACATGGGAAATTCAATGTTACCCTATCTGCCAGTAGATAATGTGAGGTTGTAATATACAATATTCACAAATGAACCTTTATGAGAAACAAACAGGTTTGCTGTATACGGCACAGACAATTTCAAAGGCTGATGCACAAAGTTAAGGTGGGTTGTAAGCCAGAACTGAAGCAAAGTTACAAAATGTTAACAAGTAATTAGAGCTTCATTTTTGGGACACAGCTTTTTTTCCATTCTTCCTGCCATTAGCAGTGGAATTCATGGTAAGGGGAGCCTGAAGTAAACGGCTCCAAAAACAATACTCATAACTAAACCAATTCTCAGCATCACAGATGCTCCAAGTATATTGGGGTCTTGACCTGAACACTTTCTGAAACACTAAAGAGTAATGCAAAAAAATTTATTCTGACTAAATAACTGTTCATAAATGTAATGGGTTAGTGACGTTAAATTCAGTTATCTCAGACTATTGATGTAAAACATAAGGAAACAAATTTGAAGAAGCCAGCTGTACATTTCATCCAGAACCCACCTTGGCCAGAAGGATATTCCTCAGCTAAAGAAGACCAAACACAAAGTGCAGTGGATGTGCTTGGATTAAGGAGAATCTTCATCTTTGTCAGAAGTCCTGAGCCACCAGGGCTTTATAGATGTTTTAATTAAATGTGTGATTCTTTACTAAAGCCTGCACAGGTGTTGGCCTCAACAACCAGAGGCATCTCAGGTGGCTAAACAAGCACATCTGAGCACTAGGAATGTTAGAGAGAAAGAAAAGGAGTGCAACCAAACACTGACAAAAATAATTCCAGGGCATTTAATATATAATACCATAACAACAATATATTGCAGAGACACATCTATAAATTACATACAGATTGATCTTTGTGTGGTGGTGTAATTTCGGGGACCATATAATAAAAGATCATTAACAAATAATACAAGATTTTACTCACCTTCAATATAAAAGTCTGCTGTGTTCTAGTGTCCATTACAAGCAAAACCTAAGCAAAAAGTAATCAGGATTTATTTAGGATTCACACAAGTAAGCTAACAAAACATAGTTCTTAAACCTAATGTTGAATGCTCTTGCAAAAAAAGTTATACAATCAATTCTAAAATTAAACCCCTGAAGCATACAGACTTTACAACCAGTCTTTTTTTTAGCAAATAAATGACTGAGGATATAGATCTCTAAAATTAGGGTAACAACAAAAAAGAGAGGATTTATTTAGAGAGAAAAGTGTGAGTGGGTTTGCTGCAGAGGGAACACCACCTAGAGCTGTAAAGAGCATCTCTCTTAGCAGTGCAGCACCTCTACTGAAAGCACTGTAAATACAGCAACGAGAAAAGCACTAAATAGCAACTACACTCTTAGAAAGCTCTGTTTGTTTATGTGTTGAAAAGAAAACAAAACAAACAAAAGGATTAATGTGTATATACATTTAGGAAACTGCATCTTTAGAAAGCTGGAACCCTCCGCCTTCAAGTCACCCTGCTCAGGAATTAAGTGTTTCCAAACTCTAAGAACACAGATGTGCTTGAAAAGCACCAGCTGCAAGACAGCCACAGGAGCAGTGCAAGCCCAACCCTCCTCCAGGAACAAGAGCGTGCCCTCATTGTTTATTTACAGCAGACGTTGTAAGCTTCCAGTATAAATATTCACATACAGTTATACCAAAATATTTAGGCTGCATAATCAAACTCCTAAAGGGCTTCTTTCCCATGCTGGCACTGGGGTTACCTAACACTGGGTTTAACAGACAAGATGCAGAAACTCCAAGTGAACAGACAAGTGCAGTGAAGATCAAGTCAGCTTGCATCTGAAAAGATGATTCCTTCTTGCAGAGGAATGACACGTCAGGAGCTTCATCAGGTGGCAGAAGGAGAACACCACACAGCCTCCCTTAGCTCCCTGCTGCGAGGGACAGCAATGCAGCCATGCTCTGCTGTCTCCGGATTGCAGCATCCAAAACCTGCTTCTCTCCCCATCACATCTCAAACATGAGGACTACTGAAGTCCTTTCTAACCATTTCTCTCTCACCACATTTCACCAAAATAAATAAAGACTCACAGACTCTTCCCCATTTCAAAGACCTCCTCTTTTACCAGGGTTGCAGACAATTTTAAAAGCTTTTCTGTATCTTTGGAGGGGCGGGGGGTGGAAATCAACAGATGTTGGATGTTGATGCTACTGAGATGTTTTTGACAAAGGAATGATACAGTTTCCACGTCAAGGGCATGGTAAGGAAAGGCAAATATTCCCAGACTACTGAGTTTGGCAAACAACTTTTTAGGCCTCTTACACAGGGCTTCCAGAAACAGTGGAAACCCACTCAACAAATAACAAATGTAAAACTGGTTTTGTTATCCTTACTTAACCAAAAGGTGTAAAATTAAAATTAAAGAAAAACCCAAAACCACACCTACCAACCAAAGAAAATCAACAGAAAGAGAGAAAAATAAAAGCCACTTTACAGGAGGTGCCAAAAGAAGATAAAAATGGTTTGGAAACATCTATGTGTTTACAAATCACTCTCCTTCCTCTTCTCCCAAGTTTGTTTGCAACTAGACACTGTTCACATTGAGGCAATAAATACTAGAACATATGTGATTTTTTTTTCAAATGTGCCCTTTGACTGTCAATATCTCCCAAACAGGTGTTGGCTAAATGATTATAAATTGGCCTCTGGATACACCTCTTCAACTGAGCCGTACAGGACTGGTGATAATATAATTAGACCTAAAAACATCAGGCTGGTGAATGCTTTCCATCTGTTTGGCAATAATGTTTAGTTAACAATAGTCTTTAAAAGAAGCACCTTCAACTTCAGTTCTTAAAGTTATTTATAGGGCCATTCTTAACACACCAGCACTCTTGCTAACAAGAGCTTTAGCCACTTGGAAATTATTAGCCATACGGCTGTATAGGAAAAGGAATGCCAGCATTTAACATCTGTATCTCTCCAGATTTACAAGCATCAACCTCATTTAAAGTCATTTCTTAATGAACAGTTCTGTGGTCTGTATTAATATTATAGTTGCATGCACAAAGATCATAAGGAGCCAAACATTTTTTTAATACCAACAGTAGGCCAATCAGTAATGAAGCTGTCAGCATAAAGGACAGAATAATAGCTTCTTTAACCCTCAAACAGGATTTGTTCATTTGTAGAGTAGAAGACACCAATTTAAAAACTGCTCATGGGTTTGCTCACCTTTATAAAGACAAAAATCTAATTTGGTACTAATTTGATACAATTGTCTTTCCAATAAAAGGCTCCTAAAGCCATCTTTTATTCCATGATAAAACAACTGCTATAACTAAAACTGTCATGAAATAATTACCTTTGATAGCATACCTTATTGCACAAATACAATTAATGTATTCCTCCCTTTCATTTTTCACACTTGCTTATCAGCACTGTATTAGCATATGGTGCAACAGAAGAGATTACTGAGCCCTCACCCCATAGGTTGAGGTACAGAACCACAACCACTAACACCAATAATGCAGGCAGCAGGTCCCTGTAGGGTAACTTCATCTGCTCTTATACTGCAGCATCAACATAAAAGCAGCAGCCACAGTTTATACCTACAATAACAATAACTAATATCCCTGTGCCTTTGAGGTTAACTACCTGCATGGACTACCCAGTCCAACTAACCAGCTCCTTTCTTTTTGCTTCCCATCAAGCAGTACCTTCCCCGAGTGACTAACACCTCATTTACAGCTCCACTTCATTTTAGGGACAATTACTTCTTTGTTGATTCAGTACCAACCTTTGGCAAGACTGTTTACTTCAAAAGGGACTCCAAGAAGCACAGGAAGAGCCTTGGAAGTAACTTTCATGTAGTGATGGTCCATTTGGCTCCCCCAGACTAAAGTCTTTACATGGGCCCACCAAATCAAAAACTTGTTTCAAGGGAAAGCAGCCTGCATGCATTATTACAAAGATTAACCAGATTCTCCCAAATAATTAAAGGACAACATGAATGAGTAAGTCACTATCAGAAAACTATTTCAGGAAGGGATAAGTCCAGGAAAGAAAAGGTCACAAGTATGTTTGCTTGACTTTTTATCACTCACCCAAAGCAGAGAAAGGTCAGCAGTTCTTGGATGCATTACAACACTGCTGCAGAAGGGCACAACTGACCCAGGTGCCAACTTACTCTCCTCACTTCATGCTTTACAGCCAGCTTACAGACAGCAGTGCACCAAGTCTTCTGTTTGCATTCCTTCACACCTCTCTCCACGGTAAAAGTGGTTTTGTAATTCCAAGATTACTTTTTAAAATGCAGAGTGACAAGTCCTCACCCTAATGGGCACAATGGGACAAAACAGGATTCTGCAGAGCATTCCCTAGGACATAACTCTGCTGTTCTTCAGAGCAGATCACACAGAGATGCTGGCATTAGCCTAGGCTGCTTCTAGCACCTGTGAGCTGACAGAACCTCTTTCCCCATGCAAGTTGTAATATTTAACATCTCCTAACAACGAGCTGTCGGCTGAAACGTTCAGCATCCTGTCTCAGAGAGGAGGGAAAAGAAGGCTCAGCAGGGCACTCCTGGGCACTGAGCAACTAGACTGTGACACAAAAGGAGACAAGGCAAAATCCTATTTGTAGTACTAAAGGATGCACAGAGTCAAGGTCCACATATCATGCTGGCTCTTAGGCTCTGTTGCTTACCCATTCTTTCTCTATTTTTTTGCACTGATGACAACCTCAATATGGCCAAAAACACTGACACACAAATAGCAATTACCACAAATAAATCTCTAATGCAAATAAGTGTCTTCAGCAGCACAGACATCCTAATTTTGTACAAGCACTGGAGCTCTCAGGAACATCCCAAAAAAAACAAGTGAATGCAGCAGCACTACATGACAGCATCTCAGCAAAGTGCAGATAGCAGTACCCCTCCATGATGCCCAATAGGACTTCTTACTTGTGAATTTTTTTCCCTTTCCTAAGTCAAGTGTTAATTCTGATGCTGACAGCAGCTACTTAAAAAAATTAGCTTCTTAGATTTGATTTACAGTGTATCCAACAGCTTAGAGGAAAATAAATTCAATTCAATTCAATATAGTAGGTACAACTAATTGGAGTAAAATAAAATAAAACCTGCTTGGTAAATAACCATAGTCTAGCTTTAAGAAAACAGTTAATTTTAAGATCCTTTAAATGCACAGAAATTAGCAAATGTTTCGGTATGCTAATTTTTTTTAATTAAAAGATATTTCTGCAGTAAAAGCTCTTTCATATGCACTACTGATTCTTCATCAAACGTTAAGTTTCCAACTTAACACCAGTATAGCCGGTGGCAGCCTGAAGGTTTACCATCTGCTGCCACCCAAAGTCACGGTGGCCACCTTCAGAACATATGCATCAAAGCCCTGAGATAAGAGACTGAAGGAATACTGCAGAAGTCAGCATAAGGGGGAGCACACACCCAGGGGCAGGCAACAGGCAAGTCACCAGGAAAAAAGAACGTGGTGGAGCAGCAGTCACCCCATGGAGCACCCAGCCAAGGTCATGGGGGACAGCTCTGGGAGAAGTCAGGGCTGCTCTGAGCTGCTGCTCTCCTGCCGGTGCTTTAACACTGACACACAAATCCTGCATGCTGCAGACATCTGCTTCCCCAGCTCCCCTTCCTGTTCTGGGGTTTTTAAATCTCCTTCCTTCTCCCCTGCCCAGCATCTCAACACTGATTTTTTTCCTAATTTCTGTTCTTTCAGGACATAGCACAGAACATACCTGTGCTTTTTATTTACTGGAGCAGATTTTAACACTAATCAAAACAAACGTGTCAACGCATTTGCTTACAAAAATGTGACTTTAGGTTCACTAACACAAGTGAAAAATAGCTCGTGCCTGATCAAAGAAAATGGAATAAGATCTCTTACTGCAGCACCAGACAGCAGAAATGTTTCCAAGACAAACCACAGCTAAGGGATTACTTTTAAAACCAGCTCCATTTTGTTCTTAAATTGCTGCTTTACACTGAAAACACATCAATTAACTCTGGTCCTTATCTGCTAAACAAATGTATCCTTATCACAGAATAGATACTCTAGCTAAAGTCCTACAAACTTGAATATGAATCAGATGATCATCTAGGACTTTTTTCTTGTGTTTACCCCACCAGCTGGAAAATGCTGTAGTGACAGATGACAAGGAACCAGACAAGTGGTTCACCTGATCCCTGGCACTAGTATTGGGGACTGCACGAAAACCTCAGCCAGGGCTGGAGCTCAGCTGGGTGCTGCTCCAGGATACAGCTGTGTTGATGGGCAGGAGCAGGGGTGCAATTCCTCCTGCTCTCCTCAGCTGTGCCGGCTGTCACAAGGCTACCAGGATTAAAAGATCTACTTAACACAGATTTATTCTTGTCACTTTTCAGATTACACCACCCAGACTCTCACTCGTCTCCCTCTGTCGTTACAGAAAGAGATTACATTTGGCTAATATGTATGAAAAATGTGATTATTCCCTATCCTTGTACCTGTGCAATAAGAATTATCTTCAGTTTGCAATTATTCCTCCTTTCAAACCATTATTCTAAGGAACTTACAGCCTGTATATTCTATGACTTGGAATAATAGTGTACTTATAAGACAAACTGTGCAGCTTTAAATAATGAAAATGCTAAGAAACCGGCATATATTCACATTTAGATTTTTAAATACTTTGAGTTGGTTGGTAACAGACAGGAAAGTCCATTTTCTTAAAGTAAACTAAAAACTGGACAATAAATTACAAATGGTGAAATATTAATCTAGAAAATATATCTGGCAGGTTTTACCAGCAAAAGCATTTTATAATATGAAATGCCACTGGCATCCCAGCGTAATTGCCTGGCACAAATTATGAGTGTTACTAAGAAACTTAGTAACAGTTAGGAAGACAAACTTCAATAATTTTGGCTGAAAAGAAAATAACTCAATAATTTATTTCTTTTTCAAGGCCAGAAGACATATATTACAGCCTGCAGAAGAACATTCAACAACATAATTTCTTTTTTTCTAAAGCCAAGGGCAAAATCTGCATAACTCTACCAAATCTCACTCAAGTCAAAATAAATTTTAGTGAGACAAACAAGAAGCTGGAGAAAAACTAAGGGTTACAACAGCAAACACTCAGAAATGTTCGGATTTGTGTAAATGGAAATATTTCAGGAAAACAAGTGGCAGGTATTTGGGGACAGGGAAGAAGGGACAGGACTCTTTCTAGCTGGCAGAGAGACCATGTTTTAAAGTTGAGTTGTTTTGTTACTTGGGGCTTGAAACCTGACAGTAGCTTAGGAATAATCCCACAGCAGCAGGGAAAGGAAGGTAGCGAGCCAAGAAATCAGTTTCAACAATAACTCTGTAGTTGGTTTGATTTTGTAGGACTTGGCAAGCCACTTAAGAAACTAAAAGATTATCAAAACATAAAAACAACTCTTAAAATGTTTATTTGTATGAACAGTTACTATTGTTAGTCAATTTCAGATTTTTCAACGTTTTTGCCACTGCTATTTTCCATGATTCCCTGTTTGTATGTACATCCCAGCTCCCTTTCCCCCACACCCTCTAGGCACACTCAGCCACTCATTCAAACCCCTAAGATGCTCTAAAGATGCTCAACTGAGTGCACCTGAGAGCCAGGGGAGAGAAAACATCTGCTACAGCCAACTCATTTCACAGCTGCAACAGTCTTTAATCTCACCTCACAACAAAAGGCTGCACATTTAAGTTCCTGACAAACACTAACAGGACATAGTTATCTGTGTCTGTTACTCATGCACAACACCACACATGCTGCCATAAGAAGGGCCTAGTCCTCCTAAATTCTGATTAAATTTCATTAGAACTAACCATAACCTGGTTTGAATTCAACTCTGGGTCTGCAGATTATGCATGTGAAGTTGACATATATTCTACATATTTCTGCTTTTTGGCACTTTCACTCTTTAAGCAGACAAGGAGTAATTAGACTTTATAAATAATTAATAATATTAATTTGGTTCTCATGCATATGTTTAAAGTTGCTTCACCCAAATGTACAACCACCAGAACTAGGACTTCTCAGGACAGCATGGGAGACACAAAAAACCTCTATATTCACAATTAACAGAATTGCCTCCATTTTCTAAAAGACATTATCTATCTCAGAAACTCCAAAAATAATTTTACCACAAAGCCCTGATGAGAGTATGTGATTTTATTAGGTTTCATAACAAAGCTTAACAAACAGTGTATTGAAAAACAAGCTCAAATGCATGGACAGCTGTGGAAGAACTGAACACAGCCAGTGCCAGTACTGACAGTGTGCCTTGATGGGGGACCAGAGGAGGGGATAGAAGAGACATAAAAGACAGCCATTGGTTACAGAGGCATAGTTATTACTTAATGCACTCTGCTTTCAAGATGAATCTTTAAACTGAATGAATCTAAATAACAGAGGGTTCTAAAGAATAAGAAATTGGGTTTGAAACAGCATTGTGAAGGTATCCAGCAGCACCATAACAAAGTCCTTTCTTTAGGGGCCGGTTGTAGCTTCAAAGGAAAGATTTGCCTAGGGCAGAAACTCAGCACAGAACCTGCAACCTTGATTTTTAATTAGGCAAATTTTGAAAGCAAAACTCCTTCCTATTCCAAAAAAGAAGTTTTCTACTTTAAGGTACATGGGCTGATAAAATAATTGATCATTTGTAGTTGGTGATAACAACAGCTACAATATTTAGGTATTTGTTCTCAATGCAGTACCTCTGGTAACAATAATAAGAGCCTTGCTGCCCAAACAGCAGCACCTCACATTCTACAATGTTTGCAGGACAAAAGCAACCTTTACAATTAGATTACACCTCTATTTTCAGAAACCTACTTACAGGCAGGCTCTTTACATATTAAACATATAAAATACCTGCAAACACCACCTCGTTAACTTTTGACACCATGAAGTGAGCAAACACAGCAGCAGCAGAACTCAAAAAAAAAAAATAAAATAAAAAAAAGAATGGCTTCCTCAAGAAAAAAGTAAGTCTGCTTTGTTCTGCTAAAATAGTCAGGTTTATACTACAGCCTTTGCATGAGAGCAAAAGCAGAAGGATGTGAGGCAAGGCAGATATGGGCATTCTTCCCTGAATTTTCACGATAATTTCAGGAGTTTAGTAATGTTAAGATCTCTAACTGTCTCAGATTTAGCAGAAAAGGGTGAACGCAACAAAAATTATTGAGGTGACAAGGAAGGTGAAAGTGCAGACAGGAAAAGAAAGCTTGCACCTTGGGAATAAACTAGGCTGAAATTAAATATCTAATCATTCTGCCTAGTCTAAAATAGTTTGAAAAACCCAGAGTTTCAGGTAGCAACAAGCGTTTTGTCCATGAAAATGAAGCCAATTCAAAACACTTGAAGAGGCTTCAAAAGAAGAACAAAGAGTGACATTACTCTAAGGGGAAAGCACTGAACCTTTCAGCATTTGAATGAGGGAAGGTTAACAGCTGGTTTTCTCGAGGCAGCACTGTAGCAGGCAGACACCACTCTGGGCTTCAGCAGTGGGAGAACAAGTCTGCAAACCAACCAACACCATTTTTTAGTGTGTTTAAGCCAGTCTTGCACAGGGTTAGTCAAGCCAGCAGTTACAATGCCAGTGGCTCATTACCTCCCACACACCCATTTTCTGCTGAAACCAAAGCAGCTACCTTAGGGTTTGAATGGAAGAGTATTTTCAGGCAAAACTCTGTGTGGTGCTGAATCAGTTACAGCCTTGTGCCTGAAAGCATAGCATCTCCAATGCTGGCCCTGAAAACCAAAATCCATTTTCAGGAACAAGCACACTATGTCACCTACTTAGCTGCAGCAAGGATACTTAAACACTGACTGGATTTCTCCATGATGTGAGCTTTAGGGCATATGGAAGCAGAGAAGGAGGGAAATGACAGTGATGGTAAGGAAGGAAGGGAGATAGTGCTTCCAACCAAAGGCAGGGGCATCATCTCCAGCCCACAGATACAACTGCACACTTTTGTTTCATACTCACATGCATTTTGTGTATGCATTATAAAACCAAATGAAATATTCTCTGGGCTTAGAGCAGGTTTTCATTTGCCTCACAACTTTACAAACACCTGTAAATATATGCTACAAAACAGCATACTCAGAATAAGGCCAAGATTGTGATGAGAGAATCTGGAAGTAGGAAGGCATGTACAAAGACATCTGAAAGATACACATATTGTACAATAATTAAACATGAACTCTGAGCCCTATGATACTGTTCACACAGGAGCATCCAGCTGTATGCACAGGCCTGCTGCTCCTTGCATACATCTCCAGCTCCAAGGATCTTGTATTTTTGTCATCATTAGAACCCTGATTCTCCCCAGCTTCGTTTCAAAGATCTGGACATGTTCAGCTCACACCTGGGATGCTTACAGAAACTGCTCAGAGAGAGCTAAGGAGATCTGGTACCACCAAGAACTGCAAAAACTTCATTCTGATCAAGCATCTTTTCCAGTAGCTGTTCATTAGCGTTACACAAGAATGGAGATACTGAGAAAGTCTTTCTTGATCCATTTCCAACATTTCTGCAGGCTCACTCTGTCAGAATAATTCACAAAATCCATGCACATTGCATCCATTTAGTGGCTACTAATTCAGTTAGCACCTACTAACAGGTGCTAGAGATAGGTGGCCTTTCCTACGTGTCTCTGATACATATACAGAGTGGAATACAGACTAAATTCTGTACTTAAAATTGAGGAAAGAAAATACAATGAATATGAAGTCAGAGCTTAGAAAACCTTGTGTGCTATAAAAACAGCCATAATACCTAATGTATACAGCCCTCTAAGGAGAAGTTATCAACTTATGCACACAATTACAACGAAACAGGCAAAGAAAAACAAAAAGCAGTCTCAATAGCTAGGTTCAGTCCAACAAGAAAAAGAAACCAAGAAAAACAGACCTCAAGGGATGAGCCACAGGTTTTTGAGGCATGTTACAAATGCATAAATTGACCATGCATCAGTAGCTCATGCACAAACCAGGGACTACATAAGGAACTATCAAAAGGCACAAGGGATTTGGCACAGCAAAAAGGAAACGAGCCGTTACAGTCTGCATTAGCCACTGTCACACTGCTGAATAATGCATCATCTTAAAAGTATTTGGTAAGGTGGGAACTAATCAGCATTATCAAAACAACCCAACAATTCTTCTGGTCTCTTAATTAGGCTTGCAAAAGAATCCGTATGGTCCTTTACTGTTTGCAGACGGGTATTACCCTGGGATTTTGGAAGACATTATTTGCATGACTCAAAAATAAGCTTGGCTTCATCTCTGAATCTCTGTCTTGGCAAGGGATTTCAATTCCAAATTCTCAGGGAAGGAGAACAGTCGTGTGTGTTCCCAGTTCCCATTTCAAGCAAGAGTTCAAAAGTAAGAATTTCTACCCTTCTGTATTTCCAGTATCCACCAGATTGTTCAGCTGAAAACACATCAACTTGTCCTTACCCCAGAGCAGCAACCATGATTTAATTTTTGAAAAACAGGCCTCATCCTATTGAATGCTACCAAACATGCACCTTATCCTTTAGCTCAAATACATTTTGCATGACCTTACATGAATTGCTTAGATAAAAGCCTTTTTTTCTTCTACTTTTGTTATTTTAAAGTGCAGATGCATTTGAGTCATTTTCCCCTTTTGTTTCATATCCTTAAGATCCACAGCTTCAAAGACAAAATGTCAGCATGCAGTCGATTTATGACTGAATTCTTGAAGAGACACTGAAGAATTACCTTGTCAATCACCCCAAGGACTCTGAAGGTCTTCAGTTCCTCGGCAGGGCTCCTTAGGTTCCAAGAGGGCCTTGAACTTAGTGATCCTGGAGGCTAATGGAAGATATCAAAGATTATACATCAATCAGGGTGGTACTTGAAGGAAGACTGCCTGCTGAAGCAAATGCCAGGCCGAAGGAAACTAAATTTATCATAAATCAGAGAGACTGAAGATGAAAGGAGAAGTTTTCTGTTTGTCCTTAGTGGGGGAGAAAAAAAAACAACTTGCAAGTAAATAAAAGTCAAGATAACACTGAAAACAAAAATTTAAAAAAGAAAAAAGCAATGAATTTTTATATTTTCTATGCTTAATGGAACCCAGCAATTGATTACTTAGTTCTTACCACATAATAATAATCAATCAAAGCCTCACAGGTATTCTGGGTACAAAATAATTCAGAGATCACTGAGGAGGAGAAAGCAAATTAGAGGCTTTTTAAGTCTGAAGAACATAAAATACAGAATTATAAATAGGGTTCTCTTGCTCTCTGGTGAGCTTTATGAAATCCTTTTAATAATAAGGTGCACAACAGAAATGATTCCTAAAGCTGCCTTAGAAAAGGGTAGCTAGCTATGTATCATTAATCTAGAAATTAACACCACAGCAAGAAAATTGGCAGGTGCTAACTATTCAAGTAGTTAATATGCTAATATAGATAGATGTTTGTCCATACTATGTTTTGTAGTTTCTCAGAGCAAACTCAAAGCTTGCATGTCAGAGGGGGAACAGTGTTTCAACTGGAAGTCTTTTGGGACAAAGATCAACCTTTTAAGCATCCCATATACCTCTGGCATGTGAACAAATATTTTCAGCAGTTTCTAGCTGCCAATTGAGAGAATTCATCAGATCATCCTCCAAAAATTCAACATGCAGCTTCTAGTAGAACCATAGACCTGTATCTCTTCCTCACAAACAAGGTAACTTCATTTGCAGAGCTGCTGAATGGCAAACTCCTTTTAAGCATAAACTGGTCTCCCCAAGCAGATTTGTACCAGACAAAGGTGCAAAGGAAGAGGAAGGTCATCGTTCTGAGGCAATAGCTAACAGCTATGTCACAAAGCAAAATGGCTGGTAAGCAAATATGCTGTGGATGAAATGCTTAACTAATAGGAAAAATCAAATTTTTTTCCCTTGTGATGAGAAACTCCAAGATCCTGAACTAGGCAGAGCAATTTCCTGCCCCCCTATTTTTCCCCCTCAGGCATCCTTACTGTGCTATCCTCAAAGGCCAAAGCAACTCCTCAAAGCCTTCCCCAAACTGCGTCCATGCACTCAACAACATTCTCTCCTTCCAAATTCCTTCCTAAAAATCAGTACTGATTACCCACAAAATCCAAAAGAAAGGGCCATAAATACACGTTCAAAAAGCTTGGAGAGAAGTGTGCTGTTCGGTGTTTAGGAGTTTATTAGTTATCTTCATTTTTTTGTATAGATCTGATAATTGTTTTGTCATGTAAACCCTGCCAAGCAGGGATGCCAACAGAAGTTAAGAGAAAACAGCCCAGATTCTACAATCTAAAACTAAAGGCTTTAACAGGAAGAAGAATAAAAAAAGAGAACTCTACATGAACTTTTTTCTCCAAACCTAATTTCATTTCCACATTCCAGTGATCTGTTGAAAGTATTTTGAGAGTGTGCAATTTTTCTGCAATAATGAAATACTTGCTTTGAAACAAAGAGTTGTGCTAACACAGTTTACTCATGACAAGATTTCAAAAGCATTCTAAGGAATACATTTAAAGGAAGAGAACATTTCCTAATCCTCTAGACTACTATAAAAGATTTTCACTTCTATCTGCTTGCTATTACATTTTATAACCATTCCTCAATAATTACGCTTTTAAAATTTTCTCTTATGAATAACATTTTAACCATGAATTAAGTTCATACATCTCTACAGAAGTCAATAGTTATTTAATAATGCTATACAGTCAGATTTCTGCATCCTGCCTGTCCAAAGAGCCAAAAAAACCCAGTATACACATTTCAGGTCTTTCTCTAAAACGTGATGAGTGGTGGCACACTCACTGTGTATACACACTGGTTTCTATATGTCTTCTACAGCCACTTCTTACCTAAAAGGGATTTATAATTACATCCACAGCTCCCAGCAGGCTCTCCATTTTTATCAGTGTTGCTCTTTACAGTACTTTGGTTTCAGTGTTTCAAAGTATAATAGAAGAGCCCAATGATGGGGAGGCATCACATTCTGTTGTGAGGCAGGCTGGAAGCAAACTCTAAATTCCCAGAACAATTCCCAAAACTACAGCAATTAAGCACTCTATGATACAGCCTGCTCCTCTGAATAGAGTAAAAATCCAAGCTCAGCATCTAGGCAGCAATAAGAAAAATAACTAAAAACCCTCGCTCTCATCAAAAAACAGAAGAACAAAAAAAAAATAAAACAGGAAGGAGGATTAAAAAAAAAAAATAAATCAAAGCTTCATCTGCCTTTAGAAATGAGACAAATATTCTGAACAAAGTGTCAGGCTACCTCTGCCTGCAGAAGGCCTCCAGCAGCCTGTCCAAATGCTCAGCATGCTGCTCAGGCATCCCAGGATCTTCTCTGTTGTGATCAGGCCCTCTCCCTTTCCAGACTACACTCTGAGCTGCATAGCTGGATTTATCCAGAGTTAGGACAAGCATCACCAGTTCCTCTCCTACCATCACCTTTTACCATGTGTAAATTTCAAGTAGAAAAAGCTGATGCTGACTGTGATGCTCCTGCAAGGACCCAGCAGCCACTGCTTGCTTTTGGAAAGCTCTGGTTTTGCAAGCTACACAAGGAATACAGCAATAGCCCTTGCCTCAGCTTTGGCATCACTGCCAGCAGGCAGAAGAGCAGAGGGAGACAGAGGAGTACTCCACCAGTCAGGTAGGAAAAAGGGCATTTCATTCTAACCTCATTTAATGCAAGACCACTATCCCTAGCCCAGTGACACAAATACCATTTGATGGGAAATCACAGAATATCCTGAGCTGGAAGGGACCCAGCTCCTGGCCTCGCACAGGGAAACCCCAAAAATCACACCATGTGTACATCTCAGCCTGGGGGCACCCCAGCATCTGTGGTGGGGGTTCCTTGCACCCTTTTACTTCCTGGGATGCAGTGAAACATGAGGAATGGTGCAGTCCTGGTTCTTCCCTCGTTGCTCAAAGCAATCATGTGCTCAAGAAGTGATGCCCGTCACACTGGTTTCTCAAACCTTTCCCAGCACAACTGCTATTTTCCCTGGATTTCCTTCAAATTAAATATTTGATCTTCATTTTCCCCTCTTCATTCTTTCACCCAGAAAGCTCTGCTAATTTAACTGCTAATGCTGCTACCTTTGACATCAGTCATCACAGATCCTCAGGATAAGAAAAGAGAACTTTCATGAACACCAGTGCAGATCTGCACATCAAAATGCAATCTCCCCTTGCCATTCAGAGGTCCCAGTCTGATGATTTCAATGCCTGTCTACCTGTAGCAGAGCCAGACCTTCACCTGCAGCAAGGAGATGCCTTGTTTTGATGCAGATACACTGCTATCTGCCTCATGGGTGTGAGAGTGCTTCCAGCTCTCCTGGTCTGGCAAACTCTCTGGCTCCTTCCTCTCTCTGCACCAGGAGAAAACCAGGTTGGATTTCTGCCTGCATATGAACCAGATAGAACCACAGTGTGCTTCAGAAGGCCTCAGTGAGCACCCGCTGGGGAATGCACCTTTCCTGAAGCTGGGACACACCTTGGATGTAATCCTAGCAGTTGAGACTGAATCTCTTATTTTATGTTAAATTTATATCTCACAGAACTACAGCAGTGCATTTTCTTTATACTTCATGTAATTTTCATGCACATTTAATGAGAGTTTTAGGAGGATATCTTATGGAAACCACAAAGACTGCTGCTTCTGTTTGGGCACCAGGCTTGCATGTACCTCTTGTTAAGAAATTGCTTTGAAAATCAAAAATAATTGACATTTTAAAAGACAACAGCTTTCACAATGGTGCAAAAACCCCCAACTCTGAATATATGAAGTTAGGCATAAGTAGAATCAGAACTAATTTCAAAGAGGAAAAAAATATGCTTTATAAAACCTACCAAAGCTAAAGCCTGTACTAGCAGCTGTACTGGGCTGTGCAGCTGACAGCTGTGCAAGACTCCAGCTTTCTGATGGTCAATCCAGTGTGATCCAGAGGCTGTTGCTGCAGCTCCCACTCAGGCTTGGAGATGGCTCCCCAGAGATGCTACTTTTAAAGGGGCATTTTAGAGGAGAAAATGCAGCTTGAGAATCTGCAAAATGACCCAGTGCTCTTACACAGCACTCTGCAGCACTTGCCCAAGAGAGGGTCCTTGAGGCTGCTGTGCTGCACCAAAGGAAGAAGAAAAGGACAGCATCTGCTGCAGCTTGTTTTTCCAGAAGGTTCACATGCCTGTTAAAAAGCTCCAGAAGCTGTCTCCACAGCTCCTACTCTCACGGGTCACAGTAAGGCTTTTCTCAATGTTTACAAGACACTCAGAGGAGTTCCCAGCTCAAGGTCACAGTTGTGTCAGTTCCCTCTGTTTCTTTTAAGCCTTCTACCCAAACCCTTTCTTTAACAATGCCAAGGATTCTCCAAACACCACCTTCTTGTGCTCCTCTCTTCACCACTTGAACTTGCAAGCAGCAGGGTGGTTGCTAAGGATGCTATCCTTGAGAGCTACACTGCTTAAAACTAACAAAGTAGTTGTTCTTCGCTTGGTTTCCATGACATCAAAGAAAATTTTGCTTCTCAGCTCTCAAATACCAGACTTTCACCTCCTTAGGGAAAGCTGGTCTTGGAAGAGGAGAGGGTCTGGTATTTCCAGCCATGAAAGAATGCACACTTCCTCCTGCCCAGGGCTCCCAGAGAAAAGCCAGCCTCTGTGCTTTACCTTCACATGGTGTTCAGCTTGGGGCACATTTAGTGGGTACAGCCTTTTGAGACTGCTGCAGGTGGCTCAGCACATGGCTGGCATCCCAAACCTTTGGGAGAGTTGATGGGCTGAGAAGTGCAGGACAATAACTGAACCTGCACTTCTGAGCTTACCCCTTCCCTTGCTGGACAGTTCTCTGGCCTGCTGGAGGAGAAGGAAGTAAAATTCCATGTGTAAGAAGGACAGGTCAGCCTGGTTCTGATGGTGATGCCCATGACTGCTCCTTTTAAGGGCACAGTAGGAGATACAAAGCCACCTAGAGCAAACAGGGGTGACAAAGCATCTCTGCCCTGTGACACCAGGTCATGAACAAGAACACTTTGCCTTAAATGCCCACACCCACCTACTAGCCAGACCTCTCCCTCCAAGGTGCAAGTGGTCTCAGCATCCCCACTGCCCATGACATTCCCTGCACTGAACCATTCTTTCTGTAACAAAACTGCACTCTGCCAATCCTAACAGAGACTGCATAGCCCTGCCCATCATGGATTTAATGTCTTTAGGAGAAAGACACAAACTATCTGCAAGTTGCCACTGGTATCTCCCAAGAATCACACTGTATATAAATGCAGGTTCTTTCAGTGCACTTAACCACTGTCCATATGAGATGGGATGGGATAATAGATATAGATTATACAGATGTATATAATATAGATGCAGGATCTTTCAGTGCACTTATCACTGTCCATATGGGATGGGATAATTACAGTATAAACTATCTTGGATAGTAAAAATAATAAGCAGTAACTAAGATGCAAGAATTCAGGTCTGCTCAGCAACCAACATGCAGAAACAGTCACATTGCTCATTTTCCTTAAGACATTAAGCAAAAGCACAGAGCATGCCAGTTCTTTGTGGTCCCTATCACTACTGTCACAATAATTTTGGGAGTTAAGCCATTCTCCCAGGTAACTTTCAGCTATGAACAAGAGACAAGCTGTTCCTCACCACAACTATCATGACCCATAAGCACCATCTGCACTTGATATCAGCAAATACCAAAGTTTTGAGATAGAGGTAAAATTTATGCATTATGAAGAGAAGCAAATAAAGGACATTAAAGTACATGTACAAACTTAGGGGGAAAAAAACAAGGCTAAATCATGGCTGCATGGCCCTTTTTTGTAAACAGGGGACTCAGTCAGGTGCAACACTTTGCAGAAAACAAGATTTGCCATAATTTGTCAATTTTGAGTTTCAACACAGAAGGAGAATGGGGTTTTTATTCTATCTGCTTTTTTTTTTCCCTTGTCTTATCCCAATTAAAGCTGCTTTTCTTTGGATCTGCAAAGAAGGCATGTGTCTTATTCAGTACAGCATAAAAAAGGAAATACTTTACCTCTCAAGTTCACACAGAAAAATGCAATCTATTTCTTCTTCCTTCCTAGCCACAGTTAGTTTTTAAACTTATAAAAAGGCAAAAATAGGTTGTTCGTGGATTTTTTTCTCTTGTTCTTCAGTTTCCAAACACACTGAGGATTCCATTCAATATAGCTTCTTCCCCATTTTCAGGGGTGTTTGACCCAAAGAAAGAATACCTAGTAGGAGTTCGTATCTGTCCAAAATATTAAATTGTTCAAAGTACAGTTCATAGCAACAGCAAGACTCCAAGCCTCACAAAATATATCCCATTTGGAACATCCTCAAAACTGTACTTGTGGGCTCTCAACATGAAAAAATCTACCCTTAAAAAAATCAGTGTCTTTGCTTTTTAAATTTACTTATTAGATAGACAGCTTTTAGAAGGCTTCCAATTTTTGCAGCAGTTGTCTCCTTAAAGCATTTTCAGATCTGTGCAAAGTAAGAAGCAATAATCTTCTATCCCTTTTGTTATCCCTTGATATTAGAGAGTCAGGAAGTTTGTAGCTTTTATACTTACTGCAATAGGGCAGTCATCGACAATAACACAGTTTAACATGACTGCAGTAAAAGTCTAAAGTAGAAACAGATAAATCCCAAAGGAACTGCTTAAGGAAGGGCAAGACAGGTATTTATTGAAGGTATCTTCAAACAAGCTTTGTTTGTCTTTTGTACAAGCACAGATAAGCGTATTCTGCTCAAAAAAGTGGAAATTAGCAAAGAAACTTCTCAAAAATCAAGAAGGAGCTGATCCCACAAGCATATCCAAGAGAGATATTTGAAAGGATCAGGATGAACCGTTGCTCTATTAAGGACTTGTTCTGTGGAAAATTAATCTGAATCCCTCTACCCTGTGCTTGTGATGCATCACTATGTGCTAGGCTAAAGAAACCAACAGGTTTCTGTATCAGTCCTGTATTAAACTAAGCACTCCTCGTCACATTATGAAGAATCAGAAAGGATGGCAACTTAACACAAACACAACATCAAAATACTCCTCGGGCCTCCCAGAAATTCCACACAGCTTTTGAACCTTAAGCTTGAATATGCTTTGCTACTTAATTATACCAAATTCTGAAAAAAACTAATTCAGAAAAAAAATTAATTAAAGCCTACCATAGAAACAGATGCATCTTCAGAGGTTTTATGGTAGAGACTGGAAATTTTTTCAGCACGCATAAGATACTCTGCAGTCTTCCTTTTCACTGCTTCTCGACGAGTTGGGCTTGATTCACCTGAACGGAGAAAAAAAAAAAGTTATGTTTTCTATAAAGAGAGAGGTACTAAATAATCAAAGCACATGACTACTTTGATTCTACCTTTTTGATTTCATTTGGGTTATTCATAATCAAACCTAAAGATACGCATCTTCTAAAACTCTAGTACTATGATCTCAGAGCTCTACAAAAATAACAAATTAAGCCTTGCTATAGACTAAGGTAAATAAAAAGCCTTTCCTAATATTTCTGTAATTTAGTATATGTTCCTATGGTAACATAAGTAAGAACTGAAACAAACCACTGATCCAAACCCTGTATTCCAAAAAGCAAAATCAATTAGGGAAAGACAGAATGTTTCCAACAAAAACAACAAACTTATTTTTTCCTCAGCTTTCCAGTATGGACTCTCCTAATTATACATGAAGTCTAGAAATGCCATTAAAAGAAAGAAGACAACTGAGGAGACACTAAGAAGTCCTGCTCACAGCTTTTCAAGGCCAGTCATTCCTTGCCTCTTGCCTTGGGGTAACATGGGAAGACAGCAATAAGCATTTGCACCAAGTACTTCACTTTCCAGACGGTTAAACGACCATTGTATTATTTCTGATCTACCCAAACTCTTGGTGAGAGCCACATGATACCACACAAACTCTGAATTCACTCTGAAGCTTTCAGTTTGGTTTAAGCATTCACCTCCTGAGTGATATATTGCTGCAACAGACAGAACCTGTGATGGCAACACCCAACCGCCAAGCAAAGATAAAAGACTGTGAGATACAATTGTTATAACAGAGAAATGAGATCATTATGCTGGAAAAAAAGACAGAGACAACTGTCCCAGACGAAGACTGAAGGACAGCAGACTTGATATGGCCCTGACAGTCTCTCCCAGCCCTAACTGAGGCCATCCAAGACTTGCAGAAACAAAGCCTTGACTGTGACGGGCTCTGCACTGCCAGGTGCAAGCCAGCACTTCTCAAACCGATGCTCAAACAGGGCAAGGAACTGCAAGGGTATCTGCCCAACAGCTACTCCACATGAAAGACAAGGCAAGGAACAGCAGAGGCAATAAATTAAACACATAAACCCCAACCAACGGCAGATAACAGACATAACAAAGACTAGAACTCTTGTAAGACACTGATCACCGGGCCATGAAAGGAACCTGAGTGCAACCTTGAAGGAGTTCAACCAGAAACTTTGTAACTGATAAGGAAAAAAAAAAAAAATATTATTGTGGGTTATCAAGAACAAGTCTCATAAAAAAGGGTAAGCTTATTATGGAATTTCTGACAGAGAACTTACTGTGTGAATGCTTGCATTCAGAAATTACTGCGGGAGGTTTTCAGGAGGCAATTGTGGCAATGTGTAAGACATTGTGAGATTTTCAAGGACAGAATTAAAGGTAGGGGTCAAGGTGGATTGTTTTAAAATAGAGACTCCCATTCCTTTCATATCATGGCTAGAGACTACCCAAACACACAGAACCCTTACACCCAGACTCCATCAAAAGTAAGTAGAAGAGACTTGGGGTCTACTCCAAGTTCTGGGGTAAGTGATCTCTTGTAAATTTTACTATCCACTTCACAGTAGGAAGGAAAAGTGATTGTCCTCCCTTGGATATAGACACTAAGCTGCTCTGCAAAAACCTTTGTCTAAGCTTGGTTTGAGACAGACAGAAACTCAGTGCACTTTCAGCATACAATATTATGGATATTTATCAATATCTCAGTAATTTCTCTCATTCTAAAGACCTAGGGGAATCTTGGTAAAAAGTTCCCTTGATAAGACTGCCAGTCTTACTCCCATGTAGGATTCAAAATTTAAAAAAAACAAACCACTCAACTCTTTGAAGTTGAAGTTGGCATTATCAAAAGAGCATAGATACACTGTATTTTTTTATAAGAGTGTGTTGCAATTTCCTAAAACATCACTAACTCCTGCTTTCATCTCTGCAGGTAGTGTTAAAGCACCATCCAGCTTCCTCCCCTGCCCATGCACTGGTGAGCACCCACATTCTCAGACACACAAGTGGCAGCTGCTCAGGGAAAACAAGACATCTGCACAGCAACAATAAACTCTTCAGCAAGCATTGCCTTCAAGCAGGCTGCTAGAAAACTGCTAGGTTAGTGTCTAAGGCTATCATAAAAGTCAAGCTTGCTGCTTAATTGTTAGTTATGTGTATTTAGTTTGGATGTTTCTTGCTTTTTTCCAATGCTTCAGTAATTTTACAGTAATTAACACAAAACCAGCTAGAATGTCCCCTTAGAGCTGTCTTTGTTCTCCCTACTTTCACAAGACATTCTTTTCAGTTTTCCTCCTATTTTTCCTTCCCAAGTAATTTGTTAAATAACCTTTTCAAATTGTTCCCCTCATGAAAATCTTCAGCCATAAAAAAGGGTGTGGATTCACAATATAACATTCATCCAACAAGTTCTCACATCATTTTTATGGATAAGATCATTAACAGTTCAGTCTCTGAATACTTTAACAGGTGGATGATTGAGAATTAGATTTATGGAAATAGGATTTTGGTTTTTTATTTTTTGCATTAGTTTAACCAAGAAAATGTAAAAAATTCCACTGCAATACAAATTCCCATTTAAACAGCCAATATCTCACTAAAATCTGTAAATAAATACAGGATATAAATTTAATAAACAAATAAATGCTACTTTAAAAGCCTCAAACACAGAGACTAACAATAAAGACCCCATTAAGCTAAAAATAATCTTTAGCATTTATGCCAAATTCGAGGTCATAGAACTGTTCACTTAAAACCAAATAAATCACTAAAACACAGTACTAGAACAAATCCTTGTATCTGACAGATGTCAAAGCTGTGATTCAGACTTCATGGATTTTTTTTAATGCAATGTTACATTTTGCCATGAAATACTGGTTTTAGTTATGCAAAATGTGTACTTTCAAAAGCATAAATTTTATTTTATTTTATTTTTAATAAATTAGGAATAATCATTTTTTCCTAGTCAAGAACTTTTTATTTAAATATTGTGTGAGCATATTGAGCTCTTATTTCCATCCTTTGGTTAGCTCACAATAATCTAAAGAGTTATCCCTCTAATTACAATTTAAACTTGAAAGGCATTTTTCTTTAAATGGCAGCAAACAGGAAATGTTTAAACTGAGTCAAAGCCTTTGATGAATCTTTACAACTGCTCATAAAAGATCATCCTGCTTAAAATAATATTGATTTTTCATTTATTTTCCTAGATACTAGAAGATTTATGTTTCATCTGATCAGGATCAAAGCTTCTCCCCACTCCTGATCACTGGGATTAAATCAGCAATGTCATTTTACACTTTTAAAAACTACACTGCTAAAGCAAGATATAAAAGTGCAGCAAGGCTGATCATAGAGACCTTAGAATAAAAACCCCTCAAGATTCCCTGTCTCTCTCTCCCTCTGCATTTGCTACAGAGCAGCTGTGCCTCACACAGATTCACATGAATGAAAATATTAAGGCAAGAAACCACCCACTTAGTTTATTTTCCATATGACTTTCCTGTAATTATTTTGTAAACTGTTCACACAACAATATATAAAAACATCTGCAAAAACAGGTAATTAATGTGTCAAGCCAAACTAATGCATTTTTTATGGTGTCCATGCTTCGTCAACTGTAATTATAACTCTTTTTAAGCAAATGATGATGTGTTTGTTGCAATGTGCAAGTGGTTATTTTAGATGCTCTGTTTACTATTACTGCAAACAGAATATAAAAACTCTACAGCTACTTTGTTGCACATATAAGCCTTCATCCACACACACAAGCACAGGCTGCTCCCTCATTTTCCAAAGGCTTTGCCTATTTTAAAGATATAAAAATATCTTAAAATGAAAATTGGCTTTGAAAAGGCCGACCAGGCCACCCGCTGACCAAAGTAACAGTAAGCCAGGACATTAGGACAGCAGCCAATGATTTAAAATTTGTTCTTTCATTCATACTTCTAAAGACAGCTCAGCTACAATATATTTACAAAGATGGATACTCCTAACAACATTCAAATGATTTTGAGGGTTTGACAGAGAAAAAACACAAATATCAGAATAATTGTGCCATTGAGTTCTTCCGTGACTTGTCTGATTGTTTGCCCATAGTGCACTGACTTGAATGAAAAACACAAAGCAGCAGCACTTCCACAATTACAGCAGTGGAATCTGGAAAACCAGCAGTATTTTTATTTGTCTTCTGCTCAGAGTCTTCACTCACACTTCACAGTACCTCAGAAGAGGACACACCTTTGAGAGATCAGCTAACTCAATGCTGAAGTGTTCAGCTCAGCTAACTGCTTGCTCACACATCAAATCTTATGGCATTCTATCATACAGGAAAATTACTTATGCTTAGCAGGAAGAGCAAAAAGCTATTGAAAGGGAGCCATATTCAACAAACTCATAGAAATAAAAAAAACTTTGTCAGTAAAGACTGTGGACAAAAATCTGTCCTTATTCCTCAAATAATCTGGAATACTACAAAGAGAACACATCTCAGATGCATAGAAGTGCTCTCAAACTTGCTCTGGTGTGTACCCATCCCGGATTCTTGGAGGAGAATAAAGTCATGGTGAAGATCTGTTTCTCTCTGGATGATAAAAATAGCTCTAGTTGCCTCTTGCTACTAACATATACAAAAAACCCAAAATAATCAGTAGATCACGATATGAAGCACTCACCCAGGAATTCTAGACAACCCTTCCTTTCTTTGTGCCTGACCAGGTCCAAATCATCACCCTTAAGGTGCTAGGAGATTTTCCTCAGCAGGAGTTAATGTCAGGGCAACAGAGGTGCACTCCCTACCTGACTAGGTGCTTGGCCAGGACAGGGATATTTTCACAGAAAAAATAAGGCCATAAAGTTAGTACTACCTGTCCCAATCCTCTCTGACCTCCTCTTCCTGCTTTTCTCTCAGACTTACTAAAAATATATGTGGGCTGCCTTCCTTTAAAGAAGATATCAGAGGAGATTTGCTCCAGGAAGGAATATCCTCTTGCAGAACAAGCTACAAGGAACTTGAGACTGCCTGTTGTGCCAGCCCCAAACTCCACGTTCTTAACAATTCAAACACTAAAACTTTCTCTAAATACTGAAATCTTCAATGAAACATTTATAATTGCCAAATCTAACAGCTATAATACCATTTTTTATTTTTAAAAGTTTCTTTATCTTCTTCACAGTCTTCCTGCACATATCACCCAGCTGGATTGCTGAATTTTTCAAAGAATTGCTCTCTATAAAAATGCAAGGGAGTAAGCCTTAAAAGATTTATTTCTTCTCACAATGAAAAGAGGTTTAGCAGCACCTTCCTTATTAGTGGGTAGCCCAGCTGTTATTTTTGCCTAATTGGTTCAAGAGGACCTCTGTTCTTCTTAGGGCAAACACTTCTTACATCATGTGAAGCAGACTCCTTTGTCCATATTAGCCAAACAAAAGCTCAGGCACAGCATAAGTGACAATGCGACTCATAATCCAGCACAGGTTTGTGATGACTTTGGACACTGTTTTATAACCCCCAAATTTATTTCAGGAAGGGGAAAAGCTGCTGATTTTGGAACGAGTCTCCACCAACTTTCACAGGAGGGTGGGTAACCTTTAATTTTCAAACAATTACTTAAGTGAAATGTGGCAGGTGCTGGGGTAGACAGATACTGCAGCATCAAGGAAAGAGCTATAGATTTGAGCAGCAGGTGGGGGGTTTGGAATTGTGAAATGAGACCACTACCTCATCAGCTCTAGTATGCTTTACATTATATTAACGGCGAGTTCCTTTGAGGTGCTGATCAAATTCTGTAGCTGAAAAAAAACTGTAAATATTTAAAAATAAGACAAAGGTTAAGCCCATTATGATAAAACAGCTTGAAGTGATCCTTTTTCCTCTTTTCTTTTTTTTCTGAACATTTTGAGAGCTGAAATTTATTAAGATGCAACACATTCCATTCTTCCTTGCTTTTCTGAAGATTCAGAACAGTACTGAACTCTAGCAACCAAGAAGAAAAGCCACTTAAAAGTTAAACCTTTCAGACCATAGCACAAATTTATGACAGTGAGTGAACGCCTACAAATTCTTCTTCCAACTTTCCAGTGTGCTGGTAACTATCATGTCCATATGCTACATACATCATCTTCACTGCAGGTTGCCTGAGACCCTTAGAGATCTACATTTCCTATGAAGTTGCCAGTTCTGCATCCTGTAGAAAACCAATGGCTACACCTGTCATGTAAATGTCTAGGTAAACATCTCTCTAGGGAAAAAAAAATATATTGGCATATTTGCCAAAGTTAAGACTACACAGAAGAATGGTGTGGGTGAAATGTGTTTGAGTGGCCAGTAAAGCAGGATTCAATAACACTGAAGATAAGAAATTTAACTTGCCAGAAATGTTAACCAACAAACATCTGCTTCTAGAGAAACTCTCATGTTAAATCCACAAGGTGGTGGTAGCTTTTCATGTGCATGTACAACTACTTGGAAAAAAATAAAATGAATGGTCACAGCACCCAGTGTTTTAGGGAGGAAAGTCTTAACTTCCCATCTATCTGCTAATACTTGCAGCCTTACTGTAAGGTATTTCACCAAAATAAGACTTAATATGACAAATACTCTTGAACATTCTTCTGTTGAACTACTTCAGAAGGCAATAAACCCTGTAAGTGTCTCAAGACAGAAGGACAAGTAGTGACATTCTAGCACAGAAGAGGGAACAAAATGGTGAGAGCAGCAGCAAGTCCTCCAACAAGCACCATGGGAACAGGGGAAGAGCACTGACAGTCAGAGCAAGGAAAGAAGTTATACAGGCCACCACCACAGGAGAGAGGAAATTTCCATGTTCTCTGCACTCCTCCTTCTTGTCTGGAAGGACAAGTTCAAATTTGAATTAGCATCCACAGACATCCCTTGCTTCAGAGCAGAGGGAACCCAGGCACACAGACACCTACCCCTTCAAGTAAGAACAGTTTGAAGTAAAGTACTGCAGGGGAAAAAAAAAAAAAAAAAAAGAAAAAGGCAAGTTAAAAAACCCAATCATGAGATTCATAAATCCTGACAGTCTAATACTACTCATATTTATGCATTAAATACAATTCATATGTACTTTTATATACTACTATGGGAAATGGTATTTTTCCCCAAGCAATCACAAAAATCTCTAAAACAGAAGAGCCAGCAGCAGGCCTTGTAGAGATCAAACCTATTCTAGTTCTTCTACACAGCTCTGAAGCTAAAGAGGCAATGTTAAGATACTGGAAGAGTTAAGAGGGAAAGAGGACAGGAACAGAGAAAAGGAAGATGTGAAAAGAGAGAAGCTGCATATGCAAGAACTGTTTGGGAGAGAATCAGAGCACTGATTATCATGCAGCATCATGCCCTTAAACCTATCTTTGCAATTTTTCTATTCCAGCTAGTAATTTGCCTCAACTCACCTACAGTGCCTGAGGCATTGAATTCTGCAGCCAGAGACTTCAAATTTCTCACCTGCGGACAGCAGCGGCACCGTAACCTAGATCAGCCTGCCCTGTCTACCCCGCTCGCTGCAAGGAGTGTGGCAGCCCTACTGGGTCTTCTGATGGGAGGCAGAAACCCCACACAGCTACAGTCAAAAAAAGATTCCTGCACTTTGCAGCTAAGTGTTGTGGCTAACAACAGCTGAGATAAAAGGCAGTGCAGGCTGGAAGAGATGTCTGTCAAAGAGGCCAGGCACAGGCAGCAACCAGGCAAAGAACTGCTGTGAGGAAAGACTCAAATCTTTGAAAGGTCAGAACACCACTAAGTCAATGGAGTTAGCTGTGTCCCAAGAGGGAAGAAAAATGAGATTTCTAAGGCTCACCTGCTCACATATTTATTAATTCTTTAACAGCCACATGCTAAGGAACCACATTCAGAGTCATCTCTGCATCACACCCTACCTACTGGCTTGCAGGTACTGCTACATTTTACCTTCACATGTATTGCAAGACTCTAACTCTGCAGCAGGTACTAAACCTCAGGCCTTTATCAGCCTCCTGGTGCAGAGAAGTTTTGCAGTTTAAATGGAACTTGGCCCTGAGTGTCTCTTTACATAGCTGAATCTGGCTGCATTTATACAGTAACTATATGCATTAACCATACTTTACTGGCACATGCTGTATTTTACTGCTTTGCCACAACGAGGTGTCTAAATCCAGCACTTTCACATAGGGAATGACCTCACTCAGGGTAGTCCATCCAGCATCTACTGCACAGTTAAGGATCCTACAGCACTAATCTGCTCTGAAGCTCTGTATGATCTGCAATGGGCTTGGAAGACAACACATTCCAAAAATGAACAGTTCATAGTCCATACCAGCATGTGTTTCAGCATCACAGGCAGCACAGCCAGATATTACTTTTTTTTTGTTAAACCAACCACAGCATTTCCAACATCCATTCTTAATCCAACTGCTTATAAACAAGTCCTGTCACAAACTTCTCTCACTTTTCTTCTCAAGCAGCAACTGTGATTTCAAGGCTGTAAGAAGCACTAGGAGAGAAGAAGCACTTTGTATCATTGTCAAGAAAGCTCTGCCCAAATAGTTCTACAGCATGCTCACAGTTCAATAGTAACAAACAGAAATGGTTTTCAGCTCCCTTCGTAGGAACCAGGCCAGGAAGTTTCTGCCTTGACTGGTTTCAGCCTCAGTGGAAATATAAAACTACAGGAGCAAATGGACCTACATGGTCCTACACCATAGGAACACAGAAGCCTAAGATCAGGGTGGGGAGAATTACAGTTCCATCAGCCACCTCATCACCAACCTTTCCCTGTGGAGTCCTAGCACACCTTTGTCTGAGGGTTTCCCTGCAGACATCAGCTCACACCTCAATTCACCTTCTCAGAAAACAGGTCTGTTGTTTCCTTAAAGACATTGCCACAACCAGACATCTGCTGGATAGCTCAGAAACTGTTAACATCAATGAGGAACACTACTCAGAGGCCTTCACAAGTGAAAGGAATTCAAAATAGCTACTGTGTGGTAACAGAAGCTGTCTTCATAAGTGCCATTCAACAAACAAGCAAAGGAAGCCAGAAATGCGCTGGTGGAACGCCATGGCTGTTTCTCTTTTCACAAAGTACTGTCTTCTTGGCATTCTGTCAAGCATGCTCCTGTTTGCATCCCTGGCTCCATCACAAGTTCAAATCATAGCCCATCATAATCCCAGTAATTAGACACAAGTTGGTTTGTTTTCAGTATATCCAAAAATATCATCTAGTTGTCCAAAGTATTCCCAGCATTTCATTGTATATGCATTTCTGGGTTAAAAGTCAAAGTCATTTTAGCAAGGTTCCAGTAATTTGTGTAAATTTTGCTCCAGCTCTGTTTACTGGATAAACATTAAAATAGCACAGAGCAGTGCACAACTGACATTCACAACCTGCTTTCAAAGACAGCAGCAGCTTATTCAGAACTTGTAGATCCCTAACACAGAACAGATACCTGGAAAACAGCTTGTGCCTGCTGACACTCCAGAGGCATCACATACTTCATGCAACAAGGTTCATGCTGCCTAAACTAAATCAATATTCATTCTGCCCAGCCACAGCTGCTACACGTGTGAAAATAAACATCCCAAAAGTCCAAGAGAGTAAATGGATCATCTCCCTTCAGATGTTAACCTGCAACATGGACAGACCAGCAATGAACACATTTGGTTTCTAAAACACATGGAAGAGATCCTGTACTTTTCTACATGAATTAGGTTGGCCATGTTGTGCAGCATTCTTGCTTTTCCACATGCCTGAAGTTATTGAAACACAGCAATAAGCAGCAGTGTTAACTCTTTTTATCACACACCTCAGACTGCCCCAGTCCAAAATGGATATAACTACAGAATGGCTGCAGTTGTAAAAAGGGGAGCAGTTTATACAAACAGAACTACATTCTTTATTACAAAAAAAACTTTCCTTTATTTCAGCCTCGTGATCTGCTTGTTCCCAACATAAACTATGCCCTATACCAAAGTCAGGGAATGCACTACTTTGCATAAAACAGAGTTAACTTCCAGTTAGAAGTTGGAAGCTTGCTATTGATTAGTGAATTTTTTCCATCACTAGGCCTGAAGCAATGCACTGACCTCAAAGTGCTCTGACATGCTAACAAAACAAAGGAACAGCTATAATTGTGAGCCAAGTTTCTATCAGTTAGCATACTCAGTATGCTTAAAAAGGAAGAAAACCTTGAATTCTAGAAGGTTCCAGCTCCTAGAGAATTGTTGAACAATCCTATACAACACTTACAGACCTGTCTTCCAAAAGCTTCCAAACTCTGCATGCAGCAATGCCCAGAACAGACAAGAGGAGCAGCAGAATTGGTACATATTTAGAAGAAAAAGGAAATTATGGCAGCTACTCCCTGTCATTGCAAGCAAGGCAGCTCTGATATAAATTAAACAGGAAGGCACAAAAGGTGCAGTTCAAGAGCTACACTGCCAGTCCAAGATTTCATTCTTCTTCCCACTGACAATTGGCTAACATTAAAGACATGTATGGAGCAGAAGTAGGCCAGACATGTATAAGGAGCAGATGCCCAGAGTTCAAGGTACACATCAGTCTCTGAGCATGCAGGCAGCAGTCATTCCCCAAGAGACACAAATTGAGTTTCTTGGCAGGACTACAACTAGGGCATGAAAGCATTCAGTATTAAACTCTGCAAGAGACTAGCAAAGTAAATACATATGCTCCTTGCCCAGAATAATCAATACCACTGTACATCTGAGAGCTAGAAACAAAGTCAAGATGGCCATTTCTCAAACGTACAGCACCTGCTCAACTGCCTTTAGGGAAGCCACATACTCCAAACTAACCAGCACAGGTATGTAAAGCTGCAGCATCCAACTTTCTCGTGTTTTTGACAAGGCAGCCTGGAGCAGCAGATCTTGTGCTGAGCCCAAAGGGGTGACTGGCACCAGACCCACCCAAGCAGCTCACAGAGGGCTGCACCTGAGGAAGTGGACTGTCTCAAATCCCAAATGCCAAGCACAGAGGATGGGTGGCATTCCTTTCCTTCCCCCATTCTCCATGGCTCGATCCCAAGTCTCGGGCAGCAATTCCTATTTCCTTGCCGCCACCTCGCGGCCAAAGTCTGTATTCCCGCATTCTGTATTTTCCAGGGAAAAAGCCACCAGAGGGGCTGAGCACAGAGACAACGGCACTGCACAGGTGTGTAAGGATCCATGAGCGCTGTGCTTAGCTCTCAGCTCTTACAAAGTCTTATTTACACACTCAAGAGGTGCAAAAGACCAGAAGTGTTTCGTAATAATTACACCATCCTTATCTTTTTATTATCTTTTTTTTATCTGCGTGAAATACATAACTAGGGGTGTTTAAATAACTGAAGTGATTAGGTAGAAGGTTTGTGGATTTTTACTGCAATATACTTTAAATGTTCACATATTAATGCTAAACACACTACCTTCACAAAGCAGCTAACATTAAAAAGTTTTGAGGGGTTTTTTTTTTTTGCTTTTTTACTGTCTTCATAGATCATGAGATGGCACATTTTTAGGAAGACATTGGGACCAGTCCTGTCATCATGAAGAGGGCAACAGTCTCTGCCAACTTTCAGAAGGTTCAAAGAGAATGGGACACAAAATGAGATGTATCAATCCAAATCTAGTATGAATGCCCAGAAGAGAATGAATATTCCTTCACAGACATGCAGGGTAACACAAAGAAATGAAAAAAGGGCTGACTGCTAGGAGCCACCCTGTGTATAACTATCCCAAGGGATAAGATGCCACCTAAAATCTCACTCCCATTACTCCCTCTTGTGTTCTATACAGATGCAATGTCAGGGACTGCAAGAAAAAGGTGCCAGTGCAGGTTACATGTTTCTTCATCCATCAGGAACACTAACATACACCACACAAGTACCATCACTAAAAATTTATTAGTAACTCCCACTGCACTTGAGTGGCATCAAGAAAATCGAGCAAAATATCACATTTTTTTTAAGATTCCTTGAATTCCTTCCTAGCCTGAAAAGCAGGGCTAAGTGGGTGAGAAAAGAGGATTAACAGTTATCTGAGGCAGCTGGAAGAGTGGCTAGTCAACAACAGCAAAATGGAAAAAAATCCTTGGAGGAAATTTTGGCAAATATAAGTAAGTAGTTCAACCCACTCTGGTTTAACAAGTTTGTATGCATGAGATGAGCAAGCCACCTACATGCAATAAAAGTCTTTCACAACTTTAAAGCAAACATATTATCCTAAGGATTACCATAAATGTCAAAGCCAACATGTTTAACCACTGCCACAACTCAAGTATACACAAAAATTACCACAGCAAAACTGAGGTGCAATAGACAGACTTGTTTTCATGCCCTAACAGTTTGAAATTGTTTAATAAAGAAAGCTTTTGAAGTTGAAGTTTGAATGTCAGTTCAAAACAGCATCATGGCAGCCTTGCATCATGGCTGGCAGACAGAAGTGTTTATGACAAAATAGGATATCCTTCAGAAGATCACAACTGAATGGCCCACAGGTCTATGAAAAAGTGTGCTTGCAAAGAAAGAATAGCTGGGCTCCCCAACAGAAGACTGCCAGCATATTCAACACTAAGAAAGAAAAACATTTTGACAACACAGACAAGGAAAGGTAGGATGCTATTAAAAAGCCACAAGAAGCAGCAAAGCAACAACCCTACTGACATCACTGACACTTGAAAAGAGGTGGATTTACTTTTGCCAAAAATTATAAGACACTTTAAGCAAAGGCTGTGCACATATCTTGGCTCACACCTCTAGTCATCATCAGTAACCTACCCATTATTTTTTGCCAGGCCCCATTAAATCAACTCAGCAGGTAACTTCCATTGCTAGAACTGCTCAGAAGGTCTGGACCACTGCTGTGCATCCCACTGGGATCCAGCAAAGTCTTCTTGCTTGTATGTGTTTGGTACATTCAAGTCTAAGTCCAGATCTGGAGCAGCAGAATGCACCTGTGCTGTACACTGTCAAACAAAGGCACAATTCTAATCTCACTCATTTGATCAGTGTGGGACAGAAGCACAATACACAGACCCTGAATTCATCCCAGGAAAGAACAAATCTTTCCCTGTACTTTATAGTTTTAAGCCACTGTTGAACAAAATGCAAATTATATGAGGTTATCACTCGATATTCTCAAGAGCTAGAGAAGGGGAAAATTTTTCTCCCTTACTGACAAGGTGCAAGGAGGCAGAAATTTGCACGTAGTTTCATCCAGTCTATTAACAACAGCTTTTGTAGATATATATTGGCAGACCAAAGTCTTTTGAAAAGAAAAAAAAACCTGTTCTCCTCTAGCAATGCAAGCATGTAAGTTTCTAGGCCTCCTTTAGCTAGAAAAGGAGAATAGTTTAGTGGAAGAAGCAAGAGGCTGTGAGACATGAGCAGCTCTAATCCTGTTGTGATTGGGAAGTTAACCTGAGCCTGCCTCTCCCCATGCGTAAAATGGGGATAATTAATCCTCACTTAACCATGTAAATTAAATAATGTTTCAACAGTGCTGCAAGTGCCACATATTAATTAATGGCTAGGCGATAAAAAGGAAAGAGGCAAAAGAGGAGCACTTTGCTACTTACCTGCAAGTTGAAGGTTGTGCTGCAATTTTAACAGAGGAGATATTGGGCACTTGGAAGATGAGAACCTAAATTATCATTCAGTCTTAGAGAGAAAAGTTTCTCTCCTGCACACAGTTATCAAGTACATGAAAGCACATGCAATTCTGTATCTCAGATCACTTCTTTGCAACACAGTAAGCTGATGTTAACCAAGGAAATGCCATAAACACACATAACCAAGGAGAAGACAAACATCATGAGAAGATCCATACCTTGAACACCTTCCAGAAGCAGATCAACCCCCCTTCTATAAAAGCTTAAGGCAGCTTCATAATCTTCTTCCTCCTCCTTCTTCAAGGCCAGTTTTATTAACTCGCCTGCTTTCTCCAAGTAATCTTGTTTGCCTGGCTTGGATTTTAAGCTTCCAGTAAACAAACCATGGCTTTCCTTTTCCCCTTCGGGTTTGCTCCACTCCTGCTCAGATGCCAGCGTGCTTTGGACCGGGGGTTCAGAAGTAACACAAAGGCCAGCAGCTCTACTGGGAGAACTTTGGTTGGATGCCATTCCATCATCTACCTCAGCAAGAGAATCTACATCGACTGTCAGAGAGATCAGGTCACTGTCACTGGAGAAGCCTATAAATCAGAAAGACATCCATTACTCTAAATTGCTCATATACCTTAGGAGGCTTCAAAACACCTTATCCCAGCCAAAGTTTCCTCAGAATGCCCACAGAAAGTCCCTGATTGCAATGTAGTCTCTAAAAAATGTTAGCACCTATAGAAACATATTTTTTAAATATGCTTATTTTAAAATATAAAACATTAACTACAAACTCTGCAGAACAACCAGTCTTCATTTCAGTACTGGGAATGAAGAGACCAACATCTAACACCCAACTTAAAGTTCAAAAGCAGCTCACCATTGGGCTCCAGGAAATTAAAAAACTAAACCTATGTGACTGCTATTAGAAAAATCAACCAGCAGGAGTCAAATTATTGTTGCAAGAAATCCCAACACACTGTTTAAAATCAGTAAGAGGAAGCATCCTCAGAACTGTAAATTAGGACTTGAATTAACACAGTTATTGTCAGCTTATGCATCATGCAGCACTCCTCTCACATATAACATGCATCATCTTCCCTCATTGCTAACAGTGGTAAAAAAGTTACTTGACACCTGTTTTATCACTCAAACTGAGCTAACACATTTTATTTTACATTGCCATAAGTCACTATACCCTTACTGCAAGCTGACCTTCAGTGACTAAACTGCAGGAACTTTTCATGGTTATTTGGAATAAACAGCAACAAAGATATTTTACATATAAGACATTTCATTCCATAAGGATTATCATCCACCAAAGGCTTTCACTCAATTATGATTTTCTAATAATTTAATTTCCACAAATGTAATGGAACCAACTTCTAGATCTCACCTCCACATTCTGATTGGCTCGTAAGTGTCACATCATCAAGCCCACTTAAATCCTTTCGAACTGAAAAGGAGAAGGACAAAAAAGTTTCTGACATCCATGCATACAACAGATTATAAGATCCCTTGCCATCAGAATGAAAAAGCATGACCCTCCTACAGGTAAAAGTATATAATATGAAACTGCTCCTTGACTGGCTATTAGAGATATCCATTTGTTAACACACAGTTAGAATTAGGTATAAGGTTTGCCATTTCTCACTGCTTCCAAGATTTAAAAACAAAACACTGGTCCTTGCTTGGATGGGGGATTATTCAAACCTCACACTCCACCTCGTTTCAACAGCAGCAAGACTACAATCCCTATCCCTCTCTGCTCTGATGATTTATGGCTAAGAAGACTTAAACAAGAAAGTTTTCAAAGCTGGGACCTACACACCAAGGGAAAAAAAAAAAAAAAAAGCCAGCTTTCAGTCTCAAAAATGCAATTCCAGAATAGTACCTGCATGAGACATATGGAGCAAGCCACAAATTTGGCAGTGCCACCTGGATATCAAGTAGCAGTTTGTTTTATCACCTTGGCACATGTACCCACTGAGGCAATAAAACAGCCAACACGGTCAAGACATTTAGCTGTTTGCATGCACAGTGAAAGTACATTCTGAGCTAAAACCTGGTGTCTGTTTTCTCCTATATTATTGTCAGAGTGAAGAGTTTAACCACATTTCCAGGTAACATTTTCTGACTTACTTTCAAAAAGTATGTGGCAGCAGCACAAAGCTGACTCAAAGGCAACTAACTCGAACTTTCTTTTACATTTTGCAGCTGTAGAGTTATAGGAGTTTACAATTTATGGAAGAGGAGTAAGAAGGCACTGTAGAAACAGTGCTTTTCTAAAAGCCAGCAGTTCTTTCACATGACTGAGAGGAAAAAGACATGAAGGAGCACAAATTACTAGCCACTCTTTGTCTGAAAAGCAAGGGACAGTGATATTTATGACCTAGACTACTTGAAAGGAAGGGACAGGGTGCACAGTAGGCTCCTGATCTTCTCATGGAAGGGGCAAAAAGTGAAGTGTTCAGGCAGAGAAGAAAAATGCCTGTGTAGCCCTCAATCCTACAAGAAAGAAGGAAAACTCACAACAGGAAAGTTGGAGTAAGACAGAAGATTCATTAGCCAGCACAATTATAATGGGCCATTCACCTGCTCAATTTAGGGGCAGCAAAATTTCGGGGTAGAGAACAGAGCATTTATTAAACACCATTTAGAGGCATCAGGTGATGGAAGCAGATCTGACTGATGGACAGAGTGCAGAGAGAAAGCATGAATGGAAAAGCTGGTGGTTTTGGAAAGGTGTTCTGGCCACCTAGATGAGATGAACTAGAGCCCATCCACACAGCAGATTTCACACAGCCTCAAGTTCCCCTCCCTGCAGGCCAAACAAAACCACGTTTGCTCTTGTCTTGCAGCCAACTGGACCAAAAGCTGTATGAACACAGCCATCATGGCACAAAGCCTGAGCTAATAAACTTTTCTTTAGGTCAGGTTTAGAGCCTGGAGCTGGCACCACACAACAACAGTCATGAGGTTTCCAGTCAGCTTATGGGGTAAGAAGCATCTCAAGTGGACAGGCTTATTTCTGACAAGATAATATGTACATGGTAAAACAGAAGGAGAGAGGAAAAAAAGAGAATGAAAAAAAAATTTACTTTCTGATTAAGTTCTCTAAAGAATCTGGTAAGGTAATTGACACAGAAACACTTATGAAGAGAAAACTGGACATCTGAACATCATCCCACGCACTCAGAGAAGACAAAGTGACTGTTTGTCAGGAATACAAGATGAGAACAATGGTGCTGAAATTGAACACAAATCTCTGTACTCGTCTCTGTCTTGTGCAATTTCACCAGGTATCTGAAAAGCGAACACAGTTTCCAAAAATTGGTGGAAAGCCTGGGTAACCTGGCCTCTTGAAAAGCAGATTCCTGTGGAAGCATGAACTGCCAAACTCCTTTTACAAGCAAGAAAATTGTTGCTCATTTTGGTACAAAAACATTTCTACTGCTGTCAGTTTGCATCTTCCACCATTAATGTGCACACCTTCTGCAAAATGAACTTTGCCTGGAAAGAACAGTTAAAAGTGAGAAAACACAACCCACCCTTAAAAGTAAACAGCAGCACCTGTTAAGGGATGGATTTGCTACTTCTCAGCACAAGACCTGAAGGAGACCCTTGGATGCCTCTGTTACAGAAAGTGACACAGTAAACTGCCATAATCAGACTGGGAACAATCAGATGCAGGCAGGAGGCTGTGAGGAGAGTCAGGGAGAGGACTCAAGGCCAAGTATTGCCACTGCCATCTAGAGGTTTTAAAGACAGATGTTTCATTCCGTCCATAGCCTCCCCCCCACCAAAACATGATTTTAAACATAAGAAGATATGAGCTGGAAGACACATAGGTTTTAGAAAAATATAGCTCCACAAAATTCACATTCAGCATCTCCAACTCCTGTGCTCATAGTTGTTCCAAGTATCCTGTAAAAGCCGTCCAGCCGATTCAGAAGGGTATCAAAGAATTATTCTGCTTTACAGCATTTTTCCTTTTCAGTATTTTATCTGACATAAAGGAAGTGGTTTTCTTCTGCTAAAAATGAGGCCCTGGTGAATAATGAATAGAAATGTTCACATTAAGCACTTTTAGAAGCACTCTTTTATTTTATAGGGCACAGTATAAAGTGAGTGCATTGTCAGATTCTGACATGTTAGATTTCACAGAAATCATTAAAACCCTTTAAAACTAGTTAGTGCTATTTATCATAACTGCCCTCTTCAACTAAACAACTAAATATAAACATATATGTTTTATATATATATATTTATATAAACAACAATAACTTCTATACCTTTCCCTTCACAGAACAAAATCTTGTGGGGACATTAATTCATTAACATAATAGAAAGTACTACAAAATAAAATGCAAAGCTCACTTCCTATGTAGAATATATTGTACAATTAAGCATGAAGTTATGGACATAGAGAGATCCCAGTGAAAAGTCTTACAACCTCAAGAAAAAAAAAATTAACCAACCACTGTTAGAAACAAAATCCACTTTTTGTTATGCAAGGATTGTTCTATCAAAGCAAATTCTATGCCAGAAAGATCAGATCCCCTCCTAAATAATCTTAATACGTGTTTATATAATAATGTGGATTTATCCATTTCCAAAGGAAAACTTGTTGGAGAGTTGGAGAAGAATTTCCTAGAAATCACAAGGAACAAGCACAACTCAAATACATAAATATCTAAAAGACTGCATGGTACACAGAAATGCTTAAGCTGACTCAGTCTAGAGGCAGGCAAGAAGCTCAAGTACAGTATTTATTTGGGCTGGCTGGCCCTTCCTTACAGCTATACTATTATTTAGTGAAAGTGAAGTGCCACTAAAAGTGCCACTAAAATTATTCTACATGTGGCATCCAAGTCAACATGTATACCTTTAGAATAAAACTTCCAGAAGTGTAGACAGCTCTGCTGAGCCAAATTTCTCTCTTGCCAGTCCCGGCTCAGAATTTTTGCCGTAACAACCAACAGAAACTGGAGGCCAATGCTCCATGAAGAAATCTGTCACTTTTCATTTATGAGCTGCTTTAAAACAGATCATGAGGTTATGTGGGAAGAGAAAGCAAACCTTCAGAGCTGCAGTCAGACAGGTTGTCAGTCAGAGAGTCAGACAGAGGCTCAGCAGGACCAATCAATTCAGAGCCATCATGCACCTCTCCACCCTGAAAAGAATGAGGGAAAGGAATTACTCGGCTGCTGTGCTCTATGGAAATTCTCATTGTACAGAAGTGATAGCCAAAATGATAGCTTCTAATCAGTGAGTGCTCCATTACTTTAATGAATTGAATTAAATCATATAAGCCTGCAAAATTAAACAAGGACTTTCAGTTAAGCCATGTTTGGTTGTCACAGACTGACTAGATATCTAAATATTTAGCCTCCTGCAGATTCAGAATTTTGAACTACACAGACCTGCACACCCAAACCTAACAGGGGGAGAATAATAATGCCCTTGATTTCTCATGTCACATATAGTCTGTGTCCTTCAGTGGCGCTCCCAAACACAGGACTGTTTGTCCATCAGAATAATGTCCCACTCAGGACTCACTATCTTGAGTTCAGTCACAGTTGGGACTTAAAGGTACAAGGAGGACATTCCTCCCCAAGCCTGAAAGGAATCAAAGCAAAGAGAAGTAATAGCACTAGAAACCACCTAAATATTTTTGGTTTTCTTTTCGGCTTCACATCTCAGGTGCACATTTTCCATGCCACTTTAACAGAAAATATTACATATTATATGGCACTATTTTCAAGGCTGTGTTACAAACAGGCATTGCTAATCTGTCTTGAACCAGCTCAGCACATTTTCACTCAGGCCAGCTCATTCTTCTGGAGTTTATAACACATAGATGCAGAGAACACTCCCTTCAGATGTTTCTAAGAATTCATTGTCCAAGTCTCTCTCTCTCCATGGCTGTTTGCACAAAAATGTGAAATGGAACAAAACCACACATGGGCAGAGCTAAAAGCACACAGGCTGAGCTGGTGACAGACCAAACCTAAGGCTCTCTTACAGGAAAGCATGACACCACATCAGCTAACAAATGAGCCTAAATTACTGCATTTGCATAACCCCCCCCTTGAAGACAGTTTGTCCTAAAAAAACATTGGTTTTCTAGTTTTATTCATTTCCCTGAAAAGCCAGAAAATGTCCATTGGGAGGCTAAAACTTCCCTTTTTTAAGCAAAGAAAGGAAAGAGAAGTCTGAAAAAGTACCCAAAACCACAGAAGTATTTCCAAAGAACTGAAAAAATGCAAAAGCAAATAAACCAAATAGTAAAATAGTCTAACTCAGTCTTCCACTCCTTTATTGACATCAAAGCTTAAAGAAAATTATTTTAAGTATTTTAAAGAACACTGCAATAACTTCATCCAGAAAACAAGTGAAGAATTTTAAGCTTTGATAAAATGTTGATCTTGCTTGTAAATATATATATATACACATATATATATAATTTAAATATACTAAACATATTAATGTTAAGCATTAATGTTATTAATTTAATTTATTTATTTAATAAGCATTAATTTATTTAAGCATTAATGTTATTAATGTTTAAGTCCCATCTCAGCCAGATGCACATTTCCTTAATTCCAGAGAGTTACTGTCATGGGTACATGTAAATTTATGCTTATGAATTTGCAGTACATCAGACTAAGCTACTGAAAATAAAGAGGTTTGAAGGAACTACTGAGAAGAAACTGCTTCAGCTGTAATAAAGAGGAAGTTCATATCAATGTACCATCCTAAAACTTGTAATGGAGACTGGTTCTCACAACACTGCTGTCCAAGCAGCACATTGGACTAGCTACATGCCAAATTTGCTGCTGTGGACCTGAATCCACAAAAGACCATAAGGAAACAGTGTAAACAGTCTTTACTCCTTTGGTTTGAAACTATAAACACCTACTGAAAATATAGAGTGATAATGTTTTTATTACTTCCCACTGGAATTTACCATCATAAGTTTTGCTATCATTCAATTAAAAAAAAAAAAAAAAAATCAAATCCCTTCACCTGAAGTTCCTGTAAAATTTTCCACCTTGTAGAGGTGTGGCATGGGGTTTTTTGAAAGCCACATTTCCAGAGTGAACGGAAAAGTCCCAGTCCCTTCACAAAGCATGTCAGACCATGGTTTATAAAGTAAAGCAGAATCAGCATTATACTTCAGTCATGTCGGTAAGAAGCAAATACTTCTGCAAATACTAACCAACCTTAAAAAACTCTTCCAGCTGTTTGCTGTTATAGAGAGCAGGGATATTGGCAGAAAACTGCAAGAGATCTTCAGCACATTGCCTTCTTTCTTCAATCACGGTTTCATCAAATCGCCCTGGAACAGACACACAGATTGACAGTCTTAGAAATAACTACACATTTATTTTGCAATAATAACTACAACGAAAGAAAACGAACGAGACAAAAGCAACCTTCTGGAGACAATGCCCTGAGTCTATAAAAGTCACTCCAAGGCTTCAGGAGAACACAGCAAATCTTCAAACTTCCTATTCTCAATTGTCCCTAGAGTCCCGTCTTCTGCAATCCGCTCGGATGATGAAAGCTGGCAGCTACGACAAGGATCCTTCGCCCTCTCATCGTAAGAATATGTGAGGCAACACTCTTGATTAGCCAAGAGACACTAACGCATGTCCAGTGTTATCTGACAATAAATGATACATGCACAATTTGACAATATGCCAGTCAGTGTCAGCCTTGATTACGGCCCAAATCCTGTAAGGAGCTGAGCAATCTTCACGTATTCTCAAGAAAACACAATACGAGCGGGTAGTAAACAAAGTATTGCTAAAAGCCCACAAACAGATCTTCAATTCCAAGGTGCCATTTATGGAGGAGACAAAGTGTAGGGGAGATGGTGAAGCCCTGCTACCAGGCACTGAAGCTTTCCTCTGAAGTAGCTCCATGCAGACAGGGTCTCATCTCCTTCTGGACTCAAGAGGTAAACAGAGCTGGGAAGCAGCTCATTTACTAAAATGTATGAACCTTCCTTTTTCTCTACCCAGCACCCAAAACATTCCAATTAGAAAAAACATACTTAAAAAACAATCCCACAGTTCACCTGAAGAGATTTGCTTCTCAGGAGAAAAACCTTGGATTGCTACCTTAAATTCACATCCTTCACAATTGCACGCAACTTATTTTAGCTTTTTATATCAACATCACTTTGTTGTTGAAATAGTTACAAGTTTACAAAAGAAAAAGGGCAGAGGTTAACAGTAATAATTGGAGGAGAATAGAACATATATTGCAACAGCTATACAGAGGGGAAAAAAGGACTGGGAAGACAAGTTCAAGAAACAGTACTGCTATAACAGCATGACCAGAAAAATAAGAACCACCTGTGACAGCTCTGTGGCATTAACCTTTGAAGAGGACAAAAGAAACATTGAATACAAAAGCAAAATTCATTTATACTTAGAGCAAGCAAAAAAATAATCCCTGAAGAAAGTATCAAAGCAGGATTCTTTCCAGAAATTCTTCAAGTAAATAGCTCCTGCCCATGCGGTATCAGAAAAAAGAAAATAAAACTAAAAAGACACATACATACTCACAAGATCACAAACAAAGCTTTTGGAGCTTATTTTTCCCATGAAAGAAAAGAAAAGACATCATTGGGCTAATTTTCAGCTGGACTGGTTTCGTGCCTTGCTCACCCTGCCGTTTCAGCTGCACAAAAGAGTGAGCAACAAGCAAGCAGAAAGAAGGCAAAAGCAATGCTACCACGGTGAGTGGCAACATTGAAATCAGGCCCTATTAAACTGCTCACCAAACTTCCTAAGTCTTCAGAGCAACACTGGGGGTGCATTAGGGCTCTTGGTTCATTCCATGCAAAATTGGACATCATGGAAAGAAAACAACTTCCCTCAGCAAAGCACAGCAGCATGGGCCAGCTAAATGAACCAACAAATTCACACAAACGCTGTTACAATGCAGTAGAAATCAATTGTGAAGAAGTAAACACCTAACAATACCAGAAACAGAAAACTTTAGCAAGAAATAAATTCTGTAAAATGTTTTTCCTCATTTCTCAAGAATATCTCAGTGTTTCATTTAATCAGATTCAAAAACTATTTTTCCTTATCCACATCTTCTCATGGGGTACCAGATAGGACAGACCAGCCCTGCCAGGCTGACCAGTGTGCATTCACTGACTGCCAGGCAGCTGCAAACCTCAGGTATGAGCTGAGCCTGCCTGGCCCTCAGCAGCACCAAAACACATGCTCTCTTCTTACTCTGGTGCCATTTCACAGACTTTGCAGAAGTGTAATTACATTTGCAAGCACCTCCACTCTCAAATTTAGCTGATATTAGCCACATCAGTAAGGGGTATGACTTTCTAACAGCACAATTACACAAGCTTTAGTTTCTCAGGAAGCTGAGCTAAAAACAATAAAAATACATGTTTGAACAGAGCTGCTGAAACATTAGTCACTGTTGCATTTTCCAGCCCACTAGCATCATGATACACTATCAGGAAAACTGGCTCTAGAACTAGAGGGCTTGAGGGGAAGGAAGAACATGATTCAGTACTGGTTCAGTTCACAGACCTCCTGGCATCTTGCTGGCAGTTTAATTTCCAGGCGACCCTAAGTCCTTCTTCCTTCTTTTTTTGTACTTTCAAGCAATGTTGTATTGCTCAACACTTTCATTTTCACTTAAGAAAATGCTCAAAGTGCCTACACAGTCAGCTGACTCTTCAAACATTTCTATCAGGATGTCATTTTCCATCTAAATTAACATTATTTCTGCTAGTCTTTACAATTCTCAGACATACACAAACTTCACTATAGGCATCACATCTTTGTGATATTTTCAAGAAATGTCAACTACAACTTTAGCATAGGACACAACTGTTACTCCTCCAGCAATGATCCATTCAAAATTTCCTATTTACATAAAAACCAAACATAAATTCCTGTAAAAAGAATCCACAGTCAATTTTGTGGAGCAGATCTGAACAACTAAACACCCAGCAAAGTGTGTGTTCATGTTTCAGTTAGTTTCTCACAACACTTCCTACTGTAGACAACACCAAATTAATAAATACTTCATTCAGTGTCTTCAAATACAAAGGGCATCCTTATGTGAGCTTTATAATGTAAATCATCTTTCTGACTCACTGCCATCAAGTTATCAATATCTGGGGGGTTTTGTTTCTTTTTTGGTGGGTTGGGGGGTGTAGCAGTTTTTATACATTTCTGCAGTTGCTAGATATAACACACACAGATTTATCCATATTTTGGTAAAATGCCATGTATGGTCAGCATATGGAAATATTTATAAGTGTCCAAAAACAACAACAAAAAAGAAGTAGCTTGAAAGCACTGAAGAAAATTATGCTGATGCATACTAGGATAGGACAGTAATAATGCGCCAGATACAGATATCATAATTTTAGCAGCTGGATATGTTAGGGCATTTTAGATTTTCATGACCAAGTTCACTAAGCTTTTTCCCATAAAACAAGTGGAAAACGTTCCAAGTGAAGTACAGAGAAAGTCACATGATTTCTTTTTCCCACCCACAGCAAGTTTTCTGCTTTGATACAAGCAGCCCTACTACAACAGCATAAAAATACACACTTTGTGGCAAGTCTTTGGTTGCATGAAATATGGAAGCACAGCATGACACATTTGTTTTTAAATACATCTCAGTTCTCCACACCATCTCCTGAAACTTTGAATGCTGAACTGGAGATGCTCCTCAGGTTTAACACTTCTACAACTAAGTTCAACTGTCAGAACCACCAGTGTTCATTTTGCACCCCCTGCAAACAATAGGTACATAGATTATTCAAAGAACAGGTATCCAAAAAAAAAAAAAAAGAAAAAACCACCAGTTGCCAGCAATTCTACTCACAAGTTTAATTAGAAACTAGGCTAAAAGCTGCAACAATAGTAACATCACCACAGGGAAGCAACACTGTAGAAATGGTCCATCAAAGCAGCACGGAAACAAAAGATCTTCAGAGAGATGGACCTTGCAGGTCATCAGCAACAGAATGAGACTGAAAACGAGTTTATCAAAACCTTGTAATCTACAAAGATTGTATTTTTCCTCTCAAAAAAAACAACCTTAGAATTTTTATTGTAATTTAAAATAAATCATACAGCAGTTACTATGTGTAGAATTGCCATGGAAGGATACAAAGTAAAATCTTATGTTGTAAATACAAAAACAATTCTTAAATCGGAGAGTCAGGGCTATTCCTTTCAGCCATGTACCAATCATTTAAAATTTGTTTTTGCATTACCTCCTTTACTTTTCTGCATTCTTCTGTGTCTCAGTTTCATTTAAATGTAGTGGGGTTTGTTTTCGTCTAGGTTTAATTTCAAAAAGCTTTTAGATAAATAACTGCATTGAATGTTTCTGTGGATTTCCTTCTCTCACAATGCACATTTCAGTCACTTTTGTTCACTAAATACAATAGAAGAAGAATGTTTTTCAGAAGGGATTTCACTCAATTCTTCCCTTGCAACCAGAGCTAGTGCAAAAACAGTTAATTTGCATTTATAGCAATTTTTAATTATTTAAGATATTAGACACCCATACTCTCTTCCACCCTGATTTTCTTTTACCCCTCTCTTTTCTCCCCTATGAATAGCTATAATATCTTCTACCTAAAATTAAATTATGCTGTGCAAATACTAGCTTTGTAAATAATTTGTCCAGTAAGAACTCTATTCTGTAAATCAGACTTAAAATAATCTCAGAATGAAATCAATACTACATGTTTTATTTACCATTATTGTCTATGCTCTGACATAGCACCAAAACTTAACCCACTTACAATTTCATAACTCAACAAAAATAAAATTACATAAAACTTGGGTACAGTTTGGCTAATGTGAAATACAATTTAAATCAGGAATTCCACCCAGCTCTGCACAAAATCTGCATCAGGATTCAGCTTCATAGATGCAGGCCAACAAATGTGAAACATGCTGGATGCTAGAACATAATCAATCTGAGACACACAGAAAATTTGGGAAAATAGCCTCTAGATGACTTCCCAACATTGCTAAAAAATACCACAGAAAGAAAACCTGCAAAAATCAGCATTAGATACAGATCAAATACTGTCCACACATGCACAACACATCCAAACCACGCAAAAACATGTATGGCAATAAACACAAAAACCAGACACCAGTTAAGACTGGTAAGAGCTAATTCCTTTTTGTCACCCGTTTCTCCTCTTGCAGATTGTTTTGGTGAAGCATGTAAAACTGATCTCAAAAGCCTAGCTAGATAAAACTGACAATTGCATTTAAATTCCCATAGTTTATTTTCTTTTCAGTAACAACCACTTAATACTTTAATACAGTTCATCACTAAAAAACAGACAGCTCATATATAAAATATTTTTTTTGCTGTTCAAGTGCTGTTCACAAAGCTAATATAGACTTTATGCTCCTGAAAATAGAGAATGTATGTTGTAAAGATACAGAACATAGACATCAATGAATATCTCAGCTACTATGTCTAACATGGAGGCAAGAACATAAATAACTCTTATACATTACAAAAATAAAGAAATTTATCAAGTTATGTAGTAAAAGCACAAGGAAAATTTTCCATCCAGCAACAAAACGAGATGTATTTATAGATACTGAGTGATCAAAGAATTTCAGCAGGTCAGGAGGAAATTATGCTTACCAAACACTATTGCTTTGGCAAAAGGTGGAAAGAGCTCTGTGTGTCTGCATAGGTTTTTATGAATTTGCCAAAGATCTTTGTGCAGTTTCTTAAAGTCACTGTATCTCTTCCAAACGACTATCTGAAGCAGAGAAACCAGAGAGAAGTATTAATGAGGTTCATTGTTTATATTACATCACACCACAAATACACTGGTTTAATCACATCAGACCACTAACTTCAGCAAATTTGTTTAACAAATATATACAGTCTGAACTGTCACCTGTAAAAAGCATTAAAAAAAAGGTCATTATCTGTCCCCAGCCTGCATTTTGGCTAACAACACTATAGTGCACAGAAAAAAACTGAGTAAAAGCTGAAAGGAGGGCAAAGACAGCACTGCTTCAGTCACTCAAATCCAGACCTATACAGGGAGCCAGTAGAGGAGGAAAAAATGCTAAACAGGAGTGTTGCACTATCCAACATTCAACTGCACACTGTGCCTGGTGCAGCTGCAGGTGTGGGGAAGAGACACAACAGTAAAAGAGAAAACCAGGGAAGAGAAATCCATACAAGCAAGGGATTTTTAGGGATGGTACATTAAGCACCCAGGACTACAAAACAGCTCCTAAGTTGTGTGTGCAAAGTGTTGATCAAATGTAAATGCAAGCCCCACATCTTAAATATTTTTTGTAATAACATTAAAAAAAAAAAAAAAAAAAAAGAGTTCCTTTTGTAATCTAGATAAAAACTCCATCTTTGCAATAAAAAGATGCCACTGGTTCACTACACCAGCTATTCCTGATCTAACCTTTCCAGAAAGTAGTCATCTCCCAATCAGGTATCTACTTTATCCTTCTTCCATCCCATTTTTTCCATTCAAGAAAGGAAAAGAACCCAGTAGGAAAATCAAACCAATGAAAGAAGTAAACAATAAAATTTACACTTGACTGCTACTGGATTTGTTATCAGGATGAAAAGATATTAACAGAGATTTTTTTTATATCCTGACCTCATTTTTGGTCAGACTCACTAAGCCATCAAAATAAACCTCTACACTAATGTAAAGTGATTAAGTAGAACAGAAGGGAAAAAACTAGGGAGAGAGTGCATGCATTCAGCAGTTGATTCCACAACTGCAGGAGTCAAATGTCTCAAATAATTTAATACAACTAACCACAACTTTAAATATTCCACATATTTCTGAATGATTTACCAGGCTGTCTTCTCATGAGCAATCATAATTGAAAAAGTTGGAATTTTTTTCAAGCAAACCAGATTTACAGCTAAGCAAAAGGTTTAGATTTAGAGCATTTTTGTGGTGTTTTTTTTTTTTAATACTGCAATCAGAGGCCTTCTAAGTTCCAGCAGATGCAAGTCCTTCCTACAGAATGATGCAGATATTAGGTGATTGTTAACAGTGGATATGCAAAGCTTTAGTGTGGCAACACCCTACCCACCTTATAAATTTAGCTATACTGGAACCAGCAGTCCTTATTCAGACTCCCTTATTGGCACACATTTTCATGACTTAATTACAACTGGTACTCAGTGCAGTGTAACACAGGTGAGGAATCTCTAGGAGGCAAACTAGTCATTTTGCTATCAGAAATAACAAATTTTCAATGCTATACTTTTATCTAATCCAATAGCCAGAGAGTGGATGATTAGCACTTCTTGAGCAGTGCACATATAGAACACAAAATTGCTTAAGATGGTGAATTCTTTAAACATTAAGTTACTGTATTGTCAGTACTTGGAGCCAACATGAAAAGCTGCCAGAAAATAAGAGCATGAGATTTCAGTCCACTAAAAAAGCATCATTTTTCACTGCTGCAATTGATCACTCAATAGTCAAGAGGAAAAAAATAAATATCCCTAAATAACTTGCATAGCAAAAGCAGTCAAGGTTATTCTAAAACCTTTCAGAGGCTCATGGAAAACATGCCTTTGCATGCATGTGGTACAGCAAAGTTAGCAAAGTTCCCACTCTCACATCCTCATCAGAAATTAGATTTGGAGGAAGGACACACTGTACTTTGAGGACCAACGAAGCACAGCAAGTATATCATAAAACATATGTTAGCCTTGTAATGCAATAAGGTGCTTGTCATGGCAAGAGCCAGTAGATCTCTATTAACTCATGCAACTCATCTGTTCCACAATGAATAAGCCTTTCTCCTAAAAGAAAAGGAAAAAAAAACCACAGGACTATCCTACATGCAATTGCCTTACACATCACATTGCCACCATCAGAAGCAAGGACATTGAGGATAAGTCACCTGGCCTTTCTGCACTACTAACACCCACACACAAAACCTCATGTTGATCACTTTAATTCTCTGAGAAGGAAGCCCTTACAAGGCTCTCTTCCCTCCTGCCCCAACAACAGCTGGGATTACATTGAGCTGTACCTGGCTGCAGTGGGAGAGCTGCTGCAGTAAAGACTTGTATCCCAAAGGGCAGCCAAAAGATGTGACAGAAAACTGGCAAGTGGAGTTGAGGTCACAGCACACAGCCTTATGAGCAGCTGTACATATGTAAAGAATGTGTTAACATCACAGCAGTGGCATTAAGAGACACCTGGAGGAGGAGGCAGGCACAGCTAAGTGGTCCTACATGGATGTGGGAAGCAGGTTGCATGAGACAAATTCTAAAGCAAAGGGGTGGTTGTGTGTACAAAATCACCCATTGAATTCCTCACTGAGCATTCTGGAAAACTGAGGTAAATTTATTTTCAGTGGGAGCAGGTTAGGGGCATATTCTTTCTCTTCCAAAGGCTGCCTACAGTTCTTTTTTTACTTAAGAGGCCATGTAACAGAAAAGCTCTCAACATATGGGGGTTTCTGACTACAGTTCCCCCTCATGGCAACTACCATCTAGGATATTCCTTGTAATCACCAGCTTTATTCAAATAATGCTTATAACAGAATCATCCCACACCTAACATGCTATCACATGCAGAATAATTAATATGGTACAATGCAGGGTGGAAAAGGACAACTATCAAGTTGTTCATCTCATATTTTTGTCCTCTTATTGTCTAGAGCATGTGAAACTCTGCTTGCCAACCTACAGCCACAAATCAAAGCAACAACTGAAAGATATGGTTTTGCTATTGTGTCAAAACTACTTAACAGATATTCATGCAATACGCTAGCTAAAAGACACTTACAATATATTTTTCTGATGAATGGAGCAGCAGCTCTTATAAAGTGCTTTTCCTCATAAATGAAGATTAAGGTAATGGCAGAATGTGCTCATGGGTAGGTTCAATTCAGGATTCTCTCTGGAAAAGGCGAACATCAAGCTACAGACTACAGTAATGCAGTTCTAAACCAGATCCATGATCATCTCTGATAGGTTATTTTAATCTCCTAGAGATTTTTAAAAAATGCAAAAAGCACAAATGCTCACGCTTGCCTGACTCTCAAGATTTCAAAGAAGAATGCAGTAAAGGGGTGTCAGATGTATTAGCCAATTCTCACCTCTGCCAAGCCACTAATCAGTAACTCATGTTTCATACACAGAGATGCAATGAATTCAGTTATGAGCTCCTCTTTCATTTGCTATGCGGGTTCTCCTCAACTGTAGTAAGAGACTGTGCCAGAAACTGAACATATGCATGTGTTACACAGTGTCTGAAAGCCATAAGGTTGCGTTTCTGAGGCAAGATTTTGCAGATACATAGTATAACAGTAACCATGTCAAGTTATTTGTCCAGAAAAAAAAATAAAAATCAAGAGGAGGGAGGAAAAAAGTATCTTAATTAAAAAGAAAAAAATAATCCACAATGCACACATGGTGTATTTTTCTCTCTCAATAAATGACTCCTGTGAAAGACTTTTCAGGTATTTAAGAGGCACAAAAACAGAGCAGACCCTTATTCATACACTTTTCAGAAGAGGTAAAGAATAAGCAATTCTAAAGTTTTGTTGAAGTATATCACTGGAAAATACTAAAGGATCCTTAGAGTGATAAGCATAATACACATGACTTGCAGTCTAATCTCTCTCAGCAACTCCTAGACTGCTCCATTCTCCCTCTTCACTAACAGACAGTAATGGTGTAGGCTTTTCAGTGAAGTATTGGTTAAAGAGGAAAGGAGTACCTACAGCTGAGACCTAAGACTTGAATTGTGGACTGATCTCTAATTTTACCAGTAGGAGATAAGTAACCATCAATTTGCCAATTCCAGCCCCGAGAAAAGAACTTGTAAAGTTATCAAAGCAGTTTTGTCATCAAAAGACACCCTACTCACTAAGACTTTGTTTCAAGTCACCATTCATCACTGAGGGATGAAATGCATCATGTTACACTAGCTACTACTTTTAACTGTGAAAGCTAAAGACAAATGGAAACTTACGAAAATTGTTAGCTCAATTACAAAACACACAGAAACTGCTAAATTATATCAAAGATTCTTCAAAAGGCATAGTGTGATACATAAAGACATTTGCACAAGTTAAAACTGTTACCTCCTGGACATCTTCTGGATTTTTTCTTGAAACAATCTGAAAAGCAAAACAAAAATGAAACCACGTAAGTCCTTGGATTTTCAGTTTGGAAGTTAAAGAGTAACATACAATGATTTGTTGCTAAAGAGAAAAATCTGGGAAAAAGGCAAACAGTGCACTCAAAGTTTTCATTCAGTTTTAGAGAAGTCTAATACCCAAAGACATCACAGTGAGGGATTTCAGCAGCAGTCAGTCATGATCACACAAAGACAGATGTACATTCTAGGCAGAATGGCACAAAAGGCATCTCTCAAAACAAAGCTACGTAGGGCACATCTCCTATCATCTTTCCAGTCTCTTCCTATTAATTCATTGTAGGATCACATTACTTCCAATAAGAGGAGCTCACTAAGGCTACTTGGCTTAATATAAACTGTACACAACCTCACTGAGAATGTGAGGATTTGTATTTAGCAAGCCAGTATTTCCACTTTACTTGCAATCACCAGAGCGCAGACATGTCTGACTATCCTTGTGTATTTGTTTCTCCTTAAAATCTCTTGGCCTAATTAATTATAAATGACTTTATCCAGGGGAAAATTGCACTGAAAATCAGGCTTGGCTGCACACCATAGAGAAGGCTGTATTTCATCAAGATGGTTTTTTTCTTTAAATAAATATTGATCACAAAAGCCTTTGCAATCAAAGTTTTGTACTGGTCTTCTAAGCAGCAGCAAGAGCGCATCCCCACAAACACACAAACCAAACAGACACATCTTTAATTCATAACTGCAATTATCTTGTGCAAGTCAGTATATCCTTCATCATAAGAGCCAAAGCTGTTTAACAAAATAATTAGTCTATTGTTAGCTAAAGCAAAATAGGACACTCTTAATCCAACTGGGACTGTCTTCAGCGACACACCCCGGAATAATTGATACCCTGAAGAGGTGATGCATGTAAGGAAGTGCAGGGAGCCCACAGCTCCTGCACCCCAGAGACTCCCACACCATCACCGCCAGCACCATGCAGCTGATTCTCTGAGATGGAAGCCACCAAATCCACACTTTCTTCTTGCTAAGTGACAACAGCATACCTCTTATTTCCCACAAACTTAGCTCTCTTCCTCCCTTCCATTTTGCCAGAATTCCTGCCAAAGCCTCCCAGATTTTCTACCATCCGTTTACTAGCCCAGCCACTCATCTCTCCCACATTCTGGAGGAGACAAGATGGAAAAGAGAAGCATTTCTTTCTCTAGCAATCTCCCAAAAGACCTGAAACATTTTCCTTCACGGCTCTGTGTTCTTTCTCTCACCTTGCACACCAAAGTCCTCTTCTTCCAGCGTAGTCTACATTGATAAGATAAAAAAATAAAACCTTTCTCAACTTTTCCTCACTCTTGGGTAATCTAACATTTGGCAACTTTACCAAACGTTAACCTTGGTGGCTGTTGCTCTTTCATTCACTACCAGGCAGTTCATAAGTACAATTGGTGAAATAATTCTAACCTCCTTTTCTAATAGCTGGCGTGCTTGATGCAAGGAGTCTGTACAGCTGGGGGAAGAAAATATCACAGGCATGGCTACACATCACAGAGAACACCAAAGGGCAGACACCAACTGCTCTGCTTTGCAGTTCACCTTTAGTTAAAGCCTTGCAACAGTTTTGGCAGCTAGGTAAGTTACCAGATGGGCAGAAGGAGACCCAGAGAGATGAGTAATTACCCAGCCAGTTAGTAAGAATCTGGAATAAAACCCAGAGGCCCTGTTTCACACTTGTTCTTATGTTACACCGCCTTCTATATCTCCCACCCATGCCAACTTTAAGTCAGTTGTAATAATTTATGTGCTGTCCTACTTTGTTCTTCATATCCTTTTCTGAAAGTCAATCTCAGAAGAGATCTGCCCTTTCCATCCAACCTATAGTCAACCTAGAGACTTGGCAAAGATGACCTAACCTCCTAAATTTTCCATGTCCTTTTTTTAATTCTTCCACAAGGATCAATGCAGTCAGTTCCTTCTACAAATACGTAACAAAAGCAACTTTAACCTATTTTCAAAAATATCATTAGGATACCCACCAATGAGCTAAGCAATATGTAATTACTGCACTAGACTCTGAAAACAGAGATCCTACAAGGATCATCAACATCAAGAAAAGTATTTCAGATTATCCCATTCCTCATCTGACCTACAGATATCCAACATAACTCACAAGAATTTTAATTATCATGAATAATTGTAATCTTCCAAATTCTCGAAACTGGTATTAATGGCCTATATTTTCAGGTATCATTTAAGAACACTCCTCATATCACAACTTGCTAATATATCTGTTTCTTAGCATTTGGAAATGGGTATTAAAAAGCCAATATTCATTTAATCTTGTCTGCATTTACAATTATGTTATAGTTTACAAGTAAAGGAAATATATATTCTCTGCTATACAAACAAAACTTTAAAAAAAAAAGTTGCCATAATGATAGATCCCCCCCTTAGCACTTAGAAGAGACTGCCTGAGTAATTATGCTTTGGGCCAGATGTTTAGGACACAGTAAACAAGTGCCTTCTCACGCATGATTATTTATCTACATTTCACTGAAACAGAAAGTTCCTTTAACTTCATTTCACAAAGGATTCACTCACACACCATGCTAAGGAACCACAAATCTCCACTGACACATACTGACTACCCTAGATCTCAGCCAGAATGAACAATGGGAAGGTGCACCCCACTTTTTTCCTGGCGGTCCCCCAAAGCAGCTGAGCATCAGCTCAGCAAATACAGCTGGAGTGCTGTGATATCAACCATGGAGCCAGATCACCACAGGAACAGGAGGGAGGACTAGGAGGGAAGAAACAGAAAGGCTACTGGATAAGTACACTGAATCCTTTTTAAATCATTTTATTCCATTTCCCAAATCCTCACTTCAACTACTACTACAGATAGAGCCCTGCTGAAACAGAAGTTATTTCCATTTTTGTACTTGTGAGTCCAAAGAACCCTTCAATCAAAAACAAATTAAATATTTTTCACATTGAAGATTTTAGCTATCAAAACACTGTAAAGAACTAATGATCTCCAGTTGGTGAATTGAATTTGGACAGCTCACAGACTGATCAGCTCCTTGCTCTGTGCTAAATCAAACACACCACCTGATTCTGCCCTGCCTCCCTTGGAAAGGCACCAGAGCACCCACAGTTTACGGGACAAGATGAGAGAATGACATCCCCAACTAGTTAGCCACAACTTGATTTTGAACAATTCTACAGAAACCAATACATCACAGAAAAATTTAACTGGCTTTAGCCAATAAGAACAACGCACCAGAGCAAAATAAGCAGCAGAAGTCTTGGCTCATTCCTATAGTCCTTATTTCACTGACACAACTTTTTAGTACATACACACACTTGGGCCATCAAGAGCAACTACAGAAAGATGTGATGGCACTGTTTTCCTCTCTGCATCTATTTCAGGAAAGGCTTTTTAAACTACAGCATCTTAAGAAAAAGCAACTCTTTTTTTCCCTCATCACAAATACTAAATTCTATTGGACTAAAAAGAACAGTTTAAACATATTTGTCACACATTTGTGTTAGGTCAATTTGGAGAGATAGATAGATTAGATAGATAGATAGATGACAATTTTTTTTTTAATTTTTAATTTTACAAGTCATACAAACTGATCTTAGGCTAACAACCTGACATCACAATCTCTACACATTTACAGAATGCTGTATTCTTTGAATTAAGAGGAGGGTGCTTATAAGTACACCTTGTTCTCACAGGCAGGGTGTCTACAGCTGCAGTAACTACGAGGTCACGGGTCATTTAAAGAAACTGTCTCTATGTGATACTTTCAGATGCTTTCAATACATCCCACCGTACCTGTGAGCTAAACTGCCACTCCTCTTGAGCCTATTTCCATGTATTTACTTACTCGCCTCCCTCTTCTGGTTTAATAGGAAAGTGGAAGAGAAAAGAAAGCAAGGAATTTCCCTAGGAGAACAGCGGGAGCTTTCAGCAAAGCCAGCACCGCAGCAGCTCTGCCAACATCTGCAGCAGCTCTCCTGCTTCCCGTGCTAGGCCCGGCTGGCCCAGAGCCCCACGCAACCTACCCACGAGAGCCGGGGAGAAGAGCGGGGGAAAGAGAAGGAGCTGCTTGGTTTTAATCTGCAACAGCAAGGAAATCGAGAGTTAACTCAAAGCGCGTCTGAGGCCGTGACAACGTTTCGAGGCGACAAGTTTGCAGGGCTCGGCTGGGGAGGGGCCGCCGTGTGCCACCCACCCTTCGTCGCTCCCCCCCGTGTCCCCGACAGGGCTCGCAGCGGCGGCTGCACAGCCCGGCGGCGGCGCAGGCCGGGCGCGGGGAGCCGCGGGGGCGAGGGGCTGGGCGGCGGCCGCCGACTCACCCGCGCCGTGACCTTGTAGACGGTGTGGCCGCGGGGGTGGCGGCGCGGCTCCGTCACGGTGTAGAAGCGGGCCAGCTCGGCGCCGCGCTCCCGCGGGCTCAGCATCCTGCCGCTGCCCCCGCCGCGCCGCCCTCCCGGCACGGGCGGAAGCGGCCCCCGGGAACGCCCCGCTCCGCCCCGCCCGGGCGGCGCCGGGGGCCCGGCCCGGGAGCCCCGCCCGGCCGCCGCGGGATGCTCGGAGCTTTCCCCGAGGGGTCGCGGCCCGGCGGCGCCGCAGCCCCGTCAGGGTGTCCTGGGAGGGCACGGCCGTGGGGGATTTACACTGACCACCGTGCCCCTCGCCCGCACAGGCGCCCGTGGCCTCTGCAAATCCGTAATGAGCCCCTGGTACGCCGCTCCCAGCGTCTGCCGTGGGCTATTTTAGGCTATGCTGCCCTAAATCCATAGGCCTGTAACGCAGAAATGACTCACGGATTTTAAAGAGGAATGCTAACAGAAAGGCAAGTTCGATGGTTATCCAGTCACCATGGTTTGTGTGTTATGTCTCCTCCAGGTTCTTTAAGCTGCCCCTGTATTTCTCCCTGCGGATGGGCTCTCATGCGTGCACAGGTCTACAGAACACTTTGGTCTTAGAAAACCAGAACTTAGGAAACCCTCCAGGGTTTGAGGGGCATCGCTTCACTTCTAAGGAGCAGGATTTTGTGCCACAGGACCCTGTCCTTTTGTAAGATTACCTTCGATTTCTTGTCTGTAGTGGAGTCAGTACCAATGCAGAACTCACACCCCAGATTATATAAACGGTTTCGATTTTTTTTTTTTTTTTTTTTTTTAATCACTGTGCTTTCATTCGTTTAATTGCAGATGTTAAAAAACAGCTTTTCCTTACCAGGTTATTAGTATCTCTGCTCTCATGCAAGTTTTTGACAGAAAGTATTTAACAATACTTAATTGCCTGTCTTTGTGAAAGATGAAAGTCTCTTACTGAATAGTAAGCAATGCCTCTCCTTTAAGGAACATTTTCTTAAGGAAGAGGGAGAAAAGAGGACATTGGTTGTTAGCAGCTCACTTGTCACTCTCACTTATCTTCTGAAAGGGAAGAACATGTCTTTTACATCTTGTGCTGGTACACAGAACTTCATGGAAGTTCTATAAGTTATCAAAAGTTTGCAAATTCAAGTAATTGGGGGAGACAGTCAGTGAGTAACTAAAGAGACAAACACATCAGGCTTAGGAAATGCATGAAGCTGAAAACAGCAAGAGGCAGGGAGAATGTTCATTTGAAGTTTGCCCAGCCCCTGCACATTTCTAGGCATCTGCTACTAACCACGTTTAGAAAGCAGGAAACTGAGCTCAGTGGACCATTGATCTGAGCCACCGTGGCTGTTCTTATGTGCAGCGTAATCAATCAAAGCATCCCTCAGTGAGTCAGTAGCCTCCATTCACTAGGGAGTTTCAAAAGCTCAAATGACTCATAAAATAATTTGGCTTCTACTTACAAATCAGAATTTGGAGATACCTAATTCTGCAGGATATCTTTTCACATGGTATAGCCAACACAAAATAATAATTAGAGAGGAATAAAAAATCCACGATTAAGTATTACTGGTTTATTAAGACTTCTCTAGGTCAAGGCAAGAAAATCTAGCAACACTGAAACGAGAAACAATTTACATCATATTAATAGGTTAGTCTCTTTCTTCCATTTTGCCTCTTACACAACTTCCATGCTTTTCAGCACATCTTCATTTTCATTAAAACCCAAAGCTTCTGTGATTTCTTTTTTTCCAGCATCACTATTAAGATTACCACTATGTAAAAACCTTTGAAGTGACAGATCAGTTTGGGTGTCCCTGTACAGGTCAAAATACAGAAAATAACTGCATGTTATGTATAGATTCTGCTCTTAGAAATAGCAGCAGTTGTTGTTGCTATAGCTATGGCTTACTGTCTTCTGTCCTAATAATACATCTAATAGATAAGAATACAAAAATTCAAGAAAAGAACAAAACACCAAAACAAGATGGTCTTGAAAATGCAGTTGGGAGATCCTTTACTACACATGTGTTATGGGGCTAGTAGTTTCACTCTCATATGGTGAAGAAATAGAAAATGGATGGGTATTTTTACCTTTCACCAATAACTTGTGTCCAAAAAATGGAAAACCCAAACTGGATCGGACACATTGCCTAACTAGCGTGCTCATCCCTGCATTACTTCAATTCCAGTCTTCCCTAGCACTCCTGGGAAAACTTCAAACGTTATTTAAAGTCTTTTTTATGGCAGACATAAAAGGAATGCAGAGAAACAGTATTTTACTTGATTACAGTTCCTGCGCAGCATCTGCACTATTCAGCACTATAATTTTTCATATGCACTGTGCTACGTTTCCTTACAGTAAGCAGGGCCAGCATTTCCTCTGTCCTCAGAAGACCTCAAGAAAGCGTTCTAAGTGCTTACCCAAGCAACATCGGCAGAGCCAGAGGATTGTTTCTCAGCTGGAAAGCAGCGGTGGGTCTGTCAGCAGGGGCTGCAGGGCGGGCAGCCTCCCACCCGTCTCTCAGCCAGCTCTCCTCAGCACAGAACCTTCAGCTGCGTTTTAAAACCTGACAGTCTTGAAATACTTGCTTGGGTGAGTGGGGTTTTGGTGTTTTCCTGCAGTACTGAAGGAAAATATCCTGAAATATATTACAGCAGCTTGAAATATAGGGCAGCTCTTTCTCAGCCCTTTTGACCCTGCAGGAACACACGGGAGAAGACCACATATGGAATCTATCACAGAACATGCTGAGTGGCCTGTATTTTCAGGTATGGTTAGAGAACACTCCTTATATCACAACCTGCTAATATCTGATCCGCAAGGATCATCAAAGTCTAACCTCTGGCCCTGCACTGGACATCTGGAGGGTCGCATCCTCAAGGGTCACACCATGTGCCCGACAGCGTTGTCCAAATGCCTCTTGAATTCTGCCAGGCTTGGTGCTGTGACCACTTTCCGGAGGAGCCTTTTCCAGTGCTTTTCACCCTCCGCGTGAAGAACCCACTGCGCGAACCCCTCCATTTAAGCGCTCCCGCAGCCCGCCATCCCGCTGCCTTCACGCGGTTGCGCTGCGCTCCGGGGCGGGCGCGGCCCGCGCTGAGGGGGCGTCACCGCCCGGTGCCGAGATGGCGCCCGCCCGCACTGAGCGTGGCCGCGGGCCCGGCCCTTGCACTACAAGTCCCAGGAGCGAGCGGGAGGGCGCGGCGCGGCCCGTGCGGGGTATGAGGCGGCGGCGGAGTGGCCGGACAGCGGCGGCGGCGGCCGGAGCTGGCGCTGCCCTGGGCTGACCCCCTCGGGGGGCGGCGGGGCTGCGCGGCGCCGGCAGCGGGGCCCGGGCCCGCCGGGAGGTGAGCGGGGCTGGGGGCGCTGCTGTGGAATGGCCGCCATTAGGCCGAGCAGGGCCGCGGTAAACAGAGCGCGGCGTGGGACGTGCGGGGCTGGAGGAGGGAGCAGCTGCTCGGGGATTTTCTGTAAAGCAAGCGTTTCTGGGGGATTTTGTAAAGGAGTGATGTCTCTTTTTGCTCCGTAGTAATGCTGTGGTGTCCGGGGGAGTGTTTTGTTTTTGTGTCTGCCGGACTACATCTGGTGCGCTGTGGCGGAAAAGGGTTATTTGAGGACAAGCGCGTTTTGCTGAAAGTTGAGTTAGTGGCTAGAGGGTGTCCAAAGGAGGGCAATGAAAATGGTGAAGGGCCTTGAGGGGAACCTGTGTGAGGAGCGGCCGAGGTCGTTGTCAGCCTGGAGGAGACTGAGGGAGACCTCATGGCAGTCTGCAACTTCCTTAGAAGGGAAGAGGAGGGACAGGCACTGACCATTGCGGTGCCCAGTGACAGGACTCCTGTGTCAGAGGAGGTTTAGGCTGGTTATTAATAAAAGGTTCTTCAGCCAGAGGGTGGCTGGGCACTGGAACAGCTTCCCCAGGGAAGTGGTCACAGCACCAGGGAGCCTCTGGACAATGCTCTCAGGCACATGGTGTGTGTGTCTCAGACTCTTGGGGTGCCCTGGGCAGGGCCAGGGCTTGGACTCGATGATGCTTGTGGCTCCCTTCCAACTCAGCGTGTTCTGTGATTCAGTGATTCTGTATTTCACCTTATTTGCTCGGCTGAATGAAGCTGGGAAATTCTCACTTTAGTGCTACTTCAGGCATACCAGGCTTTGTTATCTTTTGCTTATAAGCTCAGAATACACCTTATTTAAACAGTGAGGAAGCTGAGATATTATTGTCACTCAGCCTTCCTTACCGTGATTTTTTTGAGAGACAGATTTCTTTCTTCTTCTAAAGAAAAAAACAAAAAACCCCACCTTTTTCATGGCTTTTGTTGCTGAGCTGTGGTTTGCTCTCCTGGGAAAGAAGTAAAAATACAGATTTAGTCTTAAGCCAGTGCTAGTGATGCCTTGAGATTTAGTACCTTTATTTCCCTGTTGTGTTGGCATTGGGATTTGAGCCAAATCAATGGCTTTCCAAACAAAGTCCTGGCTGCTTGCAGGAAGGTCTTCTCATTCCTTACAAGTAGCCTTATGATAAACTTAATGCAGCATTTACCTTTTGCAAAGGTCATTCCTCTGAGCACTTGAAAGATCTGACACTTGAATTCAACAAGGCAGAAAATAAATTGTAAATAGTTATAGGGATGGATAGGGTTTGGTCACTAAATGGCATTTGTAAATTTGAGGGGGGTGAAAGAATGCAAGATCACTTTGCAAAGTCCCATTTTGCATATAATTTAGATAAATGTTTAAATATCTTGTATATAAATGTTTGAATATCTTGTATGCATTAACTTGTAGAGAAAGAGTAAGTGCTGACCAGGATGACTTTGCCTCCACAGTTTTCTACAGGCAGATGTAGTTGTGTTCCAGTAATGAATGAAACTTGTGCTTTTTTTTGGCAGACACTCCATGCTGCCCCGCCATGTGCAGAGGCTGGGCAGAGACTGGATCACCCACTGGAATGGCTCCCAGATATTGGCCTTGAACAGCCCAGTTCCCAGCTGTATGAGATGGGCCGGACACTATCCTCCCTGGGGCTCCTTTCCACTCCCTCTTCCAGCTGATTTTTCAGCAAACTGGAGATTCCATCCATTTTTTGGGCCTTGGAGGCAATTTCAGACCTCTAATTGGCATCTTGATAACTACACACAAAGTTGTTGCTTTCACCTACCCAACCCCAGTATGAAATCTGAGGGAGAAGAACCACTGACAAAGAAGAGAAGACTCAGTGGCCAGGATGATACTTCAGCTCCTGAACAAAAAACAAACTTGTCTAATCAGAAGGAAGTATCTTGTCTTTCTGTAGCACAGAATGAAGAAAAACATGGCAGCAAGAAAGGTAAAAGATGTTCTTTGCTCATTTTCCATGTTTATTTGTTATGCTAAATACACCAAATGACAGAGTTATGGGCAGTAGTGCCTGCTCCTTTTGAGTCACTGTTTTTCTTGGCACCCCTCTCAGGAGAGCATGTCTTAAAAATGGTCCAGTTTTGTAATGCTGTTTAGTCTCCAAACTTGTATTTTGTGCTGTCCAGCAGTCTACCAGAGCTAGGTTCACTGCACTTGGCAGTAGAACAGAGTCAGTTGTGTGAGGGGTTGCCCAACCTGGGGAGTCCTGAGCTTGGTTCAGACAACACTCTCTCATGTCTCTGTCACCAGGTCATGTCTGTTAGCTTGGAAGCTCTAAAAAGCAAAAAGATTTGGCTGACTTGCTGTAGGGCTGAGCTGGGCTGGCAGTTGTATAGTGTCATTCCTTATAAACCTGAGTTTATAAATCCTGCTGGACCTGAACTGGTTTATTTCCAGACCAGTTGAGTTACCTGTGATCTAGAAAACTGAGAATTAATGGACTGAGTTTTAATGGTGCCTGCTTCCAGTTGTTGATCGTGTTGATTTGTGTGATTTTGTTCTTACAGCTGTATTCTGGCACTGGCATGTTAGCCAGTTTTGTGTCAGATCAGGTCTGACAGAGCAAGCAGCATGTGTCCTTATCCAGATAAATACAGGAAGAAGTGCAGAATTGTCTGCTGGGCTCAGTAGCAAACTTCCATGAAGCTTCAAAGTATCTGTGTTAGCTTATTGCAGTTACAATCTCGTACATAGCATCCAAATATTTTACTGAGTCTTGTGTATATTCACAGTTTTGTCTAGTGTGAGACAAATAGAGGGACACAGTCAAAATTGTTGCCCTCTTGCATAAATCACTTCCTTAGCAAAATAAATTGGAAATTGTATTATGATTAAAAGGAGCAATAGTTGGTATCAAGCATCCCAAAGGGATTTTTGGACAGAAATACCCATAAGGCTTAGAAACATCATATTCATCTTCAGGAGCCAAAGGAAGGGACTTTGCTTCATCCCCTAATTACTGAGTCCTCTCCTAACCCTGCCTGACGTACCTTTGTCTGAGAACATGGGTGGCATTGTGGTCCTTCCCAGTCACCCTTTGTAAGGATGCTAATTAAAGATACCTGCTGAGGAGCAATGTGGCTTCTCTCCCACCAGAGAAACAGAACTTAAAGCCTTGCTGTATTCATTGCAAACACTATAAACTCCTGAATAATCTAAGCACAGCAATGAAAAATTACTACCCAAATAGGACAGATGGTAACAGCTATAGGTGCAGTCTGCCACTGATTGTTAGCACGGGTAACAGGACCTCAGCTTGCTCTCAGATGAGTTCAGATATAAAGGGTGAAAAGCATCTCTGTGTTTTTAAGTGGAGAAATAAATTTCTTAAAAAGTAATTGTATGCTTAAGGATGGGCAGATATGTTATTAGGAATTTTTCTACTAAAAGTAAGTATGAAATCAAAAATGGAAGAAAGGTGAAGGAAGCCTTTTCAGAAGTTCTTAGTAATTTTGAGACTTAATAATTCCTTGATTTCTCAACTTACTAAGGAAAATTGGGTTCATTATTGTTTTGGGATTCTTGTAGTAGACCCTGTGCAGCTTATGCCTGAGTTTTACAGACTGTACACAGGCTAGAGGTGATTGATGGATTCCTAAACCTTTGTTAGTCAGGGATAGAGAGATCAACAAGGTGCCTGTATGCTGCCCTAAGGAGTGTGTTCCAGACTGGCATAACCCATCTCTGCTGAGGAGGCTGTGGCACAAGGCAGTGTAAGACTCTCAACAGACTGGATTTGGCTCACCACTTTGGCAGCCCTTCTACAGGAGCAGGGGGTGTAATCTGATTGCAACATTCTCCTTAGAACATGCCCAATTCCCCAATTCCAAAGCAGTTGAAATCCAGGACATATAATGGTTTTGTGCTGTTTGTTTTGAGAATGGAGTTTTTTTGGTTTGTTTTGTTTTTGTTTTTGTTTTTTTTTTTTAAACTCATGTTTGTATACAATCCATCTTAAACAGAGGGTCTGAATCACTGCTAATTGAATAAGCTTTTAGAATTATTTAAGAGATTTGAAAGACAAATAGTTGTTGGTGGAAGGATTTTTAAGAGCAGTAAGAAGTCACATGGTCTATAACAAAACTTTTTTCTGCTTCATGTGCTTTTAACAGGAACCATCAAAAGACACTGGGAATATTTCTGTCAGCAGAGTAAAACAATGAAAATCGCTGAAAATAAAGGCTCTGACCGAAGCAGTACAGGAAGTGAGGCAGCATTTGATTTTACAGTCATGTCCTACAATATTCTCTCACAGAATTTGTTGGAAGACAACTCTCACCTGTACAAACACTGCAGGCAGCGATTATTATTCTGGACATACAGATTTCCCAACATCCTGCAAGAAATCAAAGAGCTGGATGCAGATGTGAGTAGAAAATGAGCATGTGGATAGTTCTTAAGAAGTTATAAACTGAAGTAGCAAATTCTGCTGCTCTGCACTGGGGTCTGAAAAAACACTGCTGTGGTTTTGGTTGGTTGTAGAGTTTATTGTTTGCTTTTGAGGATACATAAATTATTGTAATTATAATCAGGAAGTCAAGTCAGTAAAATTTTGCTTTAGTCATTTTCAGACCAGCAAAAGTTCAGTCATAGAATCCATCCTGTTTGTGTCAGAAAACAGTGCTGAAAAAAATAGTTGTATTAGAAAACCACAAAAAAACACCTTTGTGCCATTTAAAAAATGCAGTTATGTTAGTACATAGCCAGGAATCTGGAAATTAAAGTCCCTTCAAGCTCTTCTTTTGTTCCTAATAAATTTATACATCCTGTATGCATATATCTTTACAATGAGATACTTTGGATAGCTTTCTGAGAGGAGCAGCTGCTGTCAGACCCTGGTAGATTCAGGTGCCCTTTCCACAGAGAAATAATAAATAATAAAGGCCATAGATTTTTAACTATTTCATTGGTTGGAACTGTAACCTTAAGTGAAGCAGAGATTTCAGAGTGTTGCTAGGGATTTGACTCTCCCTTGAGACCTTGAATGAGCTAATGTCAGCTGGGCAAGTGGAATGTGTTGCTGCAGTTCAGCAAGTAGGGGTAACTTGTTCCCCTTGGGAGCTCAGTCCTTTACCCCAGTGATGGTTGTAAATTTGTGTTACTGCAGCATGCTGGGGTGAGGATCACAGATGCTCACAGCTAGAATTGGACTTGATGATCCTTGTGGGTCCATTCCAACTCAAACTATTCTGTGTTTCTGTGAACGCTCTTGAAAGAATATTTTGAGTTTGCCCTTTGGTTCAGGTTCTTATAATATGGAAGCCTGTTTTCTACCCTGTAGTATGCCATTGGCCTCTTCATCCCTTCTCCCTGAGTCTCCCCTGAACTGCTGAAAATGTAGTAGCAAGTTACAATTTTGATTAAATTTCATCTCACCTCTGAAAATGTCTGTCTGAAAAAGAGTGGGAGAAATTGGGGCCTTCTTCATAATCTCAGGGAGCATTTTCTATAGAAGAGTGAATTCTTTTTTGGCACTATGGAGTCAAAAAGCTTCTGAGGTTTTGTTTTGTTTTTTTTAATACCTATACAGACTGGCCAGCAGAGATATGCTGTAGTAACATTTTGATGTACTTACTTACTAATATATTTTAATTGTAAACCTTTGCCCTAGGTGCTGTGCTTACAAGAAGTCCAAGAAGACCATTACAGAGCAGAGATCAAGTCAAGTTTGGAATCCCTGGGTATGGTGAAACTTTTGGGACCAATACATTGTCTTCTCCCCTGCAGGGGTAACTTGTTACCCTTTGGGAACTCAGTACTAGTTTCCTCAAAAAGACTCTCACAGATTATAGAATCAAGTCTTTTGCCATCACATGCAACAATGTTGTGTATCCTCATTCATAAATTCATCAAGTCCTCTTTTAATACTACCTTAATCTTTTTTACCAGTATTCCTTTTGGTAGCTCTTCAAGGGGATGTTTTTTCTTCCTTGAAACCTGCCAGATATCAGCACCATGTTGTCCATGGCCAGTATATATTCATTAGGTTTTTATACAAGTGTTGTCAGTCTGAATGGACTGTCTTGTCACCATCCCTTTTTCCATTTTATGGAAGGAATGTGTTGTTAAGGGTCGATTCCATGGTGGTTTAAACTGATCTAAATCCTCTGTGCCCTGCTCTACCTTCCAGTCCCAGGGCCCTGCTCCCATCCTGGCACCGGTTCTTGTCTGATCCAGGAGGACATGGTGAAGGAGCAGCACTGGATTGATGTTTTTTTCTTTTTTGGTTAGTTGAGGTAGTCTAGCTCCCAGAATTAAGTGTTTGCAAAGAAGAGAGTAATGGCAATACTGGTTGAAATCCACTTGAAATGTGAAACAACACTGTGAGGGCAAGTGAGCTTGTAGCTACTGTACAGGAGGATGTGGAGCTTACTTTAGCTCTTCCTTTCCACAACCCTAGCTCCCAGATACGTGTCCTGCCCCTTATCTTGGGCTAGGTTCTAGCACTCACTAGTGAAATTCACCAGTCCAGCATGAAGGTATCCAGACTAATTTTATTTTTCTGGGTTAGTTTTCTGTAGGCTTACTGAGATAGCAGTAAGTGCCACAACAAGTGGCAGGAGCGTCATGGCCCAAATCTGGGAGAGGGGAATGGGAATCCCCTGTTCCAGCACTGGTGTGAGCTCACTACTTCATTAAGGTTGTACTTCATGAATTCATATAGTCTGGGCAGGGCAGAGTACATTTAAAAATGGCAAAAACTAGATACTGTTCCAAGAGCTAATTTTTTTTTTTCGTTATATAGATGAGGTCTTGTTTAAATCACCTCTATGTAAAATGAAGAAATTGGCAAATCACGATTTCTGGATGGACTTGCTTGAACCCAAGCTGTCATTTGCTAAATGTCTCTGTTTCCTTGATGAAAGCTTGTCACTTGCTGCTCACTGGATAATTGCATAATTATGTAAATATGTTTGAGACCTTTGTTCCATGACATTGACTAATGACTTAGCATGATTAAGGCTTTTGATTGGTAATGCTTCTCTGGTCCTACTCCTAAACCATTCTTGTAACATCCAGAAAAAACTTCAGTGCACAAGGCCACTTTTATGTGCCTTATGGGGGGTTTCTTTGTTGTTTTGTTTTGGGTTTTTTTCCAGATGAGGAGATAAGAACCTGACTGGTATCTTAGAGTGTGTAGATGTTTACACACTGCAAAAGGTATTGACCACATTTCCTGTCCTGCCTCACCTCAGCTCAGATTAGGGTAGAAAGAAAAGAGAACTTCATACAGACTTTGATACTTCAGACTGGAGGTTGACTGTCACTTGAGAAAAGCAGCATGAGATTTTTCTGATTTTTTTTTTGTTTTGTTTTGTTTTAAAATCTCTATTTATACAATAGTATTTTATGTTCTTAATTGCCTTTCTTGCAGGCTATCACTGTGAGTATAAAATGAGGACAGGCAGAAAACCTGATGGCTGTGCCATTTGCTTCAAAACTTCCAAATTTAGCCTGATTTCCTCAAACCCTGTGGAATTTTTTCGCCGTGATATTCCGCTCTTGGACAGGGACAACGTTGGACTGGTGTTGCTGCTACAGCCCAGATTTCACTGTAAAGCCAATGCTGCCATCTGTATTGCCAATACACACCTGCTGTACAACCCAAGGAGAGGGGACATCAAACTGACCCAGCTTGCAATGCTCCTGGCAGAGATTGCCAGTGTTGCCCCTCAGACAGATGGCTCCTTCTGCCCCATCATCATCTGTGGGGACTTCAATTCTGTTCCTGGCTCTCCACTGTACAGATTTATAAAGGAAGGAAAGTTAAATTATGAAGGACTTGCTATAGGGAAGGTAGGCTGTTTCTGAATTCTCACCAAAAAAAATGGTTAATTCTGATTAAAGAGAAATATTTGAGTGGTGCTGTGATTGTTTCCATTGCAGTGCCTCTCTCAGTGCCCTCTCTGCAGCCTGCAAAGCAAAAGTTACTGAGTTAAATAAGCTTAGATATATTAGCTGTGCCTTAGGGAATATTGTATCCTGTCCCAGCATTCTGAAAGGAAAAACTCACCAGCAGTCATTCCTGAAACGTAGTGAATCCACAGGATGATTTTATCACTGTGTTTAAGTGTCCCAGTCTTTAAGTAGGATAAAATAACCACTTAATCAAAAACCTGCTGTGTGCCCTGTGGGAAGAGGACTCTTACTGTAGATAAACTTGGTGGCTACAGTAATTGTAAAAGCAAAGCTGCAATTAGATGCTGAACCTCAACTGTTTCATGTTAAAAGATGTCTTGTTGTGAGCTCTTGTATGCAGCTGTTGGATGTGTCACATGCTATGTAATAGGAGTGACTGAACTACATAAAATGAGAAAACATGACAAAAAAATA